>NC_061122.1:148638094-148945490 GCF_002878395.1 Capsicum annuum | reverse complement strand
ATGTAGTGGTGAGGTTGGACTCCCAAGATGTTTGCAAAAGGGATAGTTTTAAGTATCGTGGGTCTTTGATCCAGGGGAATGGTCAGATTGATTAGGATGTCACAAATCGTATTGGAGCAAGTTGGATGAAGTGAAGGCTTGCCTCTGGGGTTCTATGTGATAAGAAACTGCTCCTTAAGCTTAATGGCAAATTCTATAAAGTGGCAGTTGATCCGACCATGTTATATGGTGCAGAGTGTTGGCCAGTCAAGCACTCCCACATCCAAAAAGTGAGGAAGGAAGAAATGAGGATGTTAAGTTAGATATGTGGGCTTACTAGAGGGGACAGGATTAGGAATGAGATTATTTGGGAGAAGATAGGAGTGGCGTTAGTGGAAAAAAATATGAAAAGGAAGGCGGAGATGGTTTGGACATTTGATGAGGAGGGATATGGATTCCCTAGTATGTAGGTATGAGAGACAATCATTGGATAGCTGCAGGAGGACTAAAGCTAGGATGAAGAAATGCTGGAGGGAGGTGGTCAGACATGACATGGAGCAGCTGTAGGTTATTGAGTATATGACCCTAGATAGGAAGGTATGGAGGTCGCGGATAAGGGTATAAGGCTAGCGGGACGGTTTGGGTTATAGTAAGACCCCAGGAGAGATTTTGTGTAGTCAGGTTAGTAACCTTAGGTCTGTATCTATAGGTGTCTATTGCAGTGAGTATGTGTTACTTCTACGTAGGTGTCCCTTTCATATTTTCTCAATTGCTATAGTCTTATCTCATGCTGCCGTATCTCTCATATTTTTTTATTTCTCTAATTTAATTTTTATTATTCCTTATGGCTTTTCTATTATTTAATCCATCTCCTTGTCACCTATTATTTATCTTTAGCTGGGGGTCTATGGGAAATAGCCTCTCTACTTCTTCGGAAGTAGTGGTATGGACTACGTACATCTTACCCTCCCTAGGCCCCACTTTGTGGGAACACACTGCATTTATTGTTGTTGTTGTTATTGGTATAGTTGTTGATTAGTTCTAAATGAGGATTAGTGGTGGATATTTATTTAAGTGGCTAATAATGACCAGTCGATAAGCAAGTTTTAGTGGTAAAGGTTATTAGTAATAAGTGATTATTGGTAATAAATGATACTAGTGATAATTTATGGTTATCTAATAAATGATAATTAGTGGCTATGTTTTAAATAGTTTTTGAATAGTGATTAGAGGTTACATGTTAACTAGTAGTCTAATGGATTAGTTAATAAGAGATGGTTAACTAGTAAATAGTGACTAGTGTTTATTGATGCTAAGATTGCTAAATAACGATATGACTATGGAATGTGGGTGTATTGTCTAATGATTTGTGAATTGTGAAATATCGGTAATGAACCTATTAATGATAATAGTGGAATGATAGTTAAATGGTGATAAAGGTTAACTATAATGTTGGTTGATTGCTTTTTTTTCTCTTGAGTGTAATCTTGAGTCGTATGAGAGGCAGCGAGGAATTCCTTACTTTTTTGCACCAATTGGCATATAGGAGCTAATTTTGTAGTTATGTTTGCTTGTGATAATGATTTATGACACACAACTACTTTAAATTTCTTATGTATGTTTGTACTGCGATATTGGCATGTGTTGATACCTTATGTTATATTTTTATTCTGGTTTAATTACTTATTATGTACAATGATGTTGGAGGTGATTCAAGTTTATTTTTTTACCTTGACTTAGCTATGTTATCTTGCATTTTGTTATACTTATATCATGATTTAGCTCAATCGGCCAACAATGCCTATTGAGTACCTGTTGTTTTAGTACTCATACTACACTTCTATACCTTTTTGGTATAGATTCAAGTACTAGCTGTCACCATTGATTATTGTTCATGTGATGATTGATTTTTGGAGATAGGCTGAGCACTTGGAATTTGAGTTGCCCATTTCCCTCTACTTTTATTTTCAGTCTTTTATTTGGAGACAAACGCATTTACTATTCTAGATTTTAAGTGATACTATTAAATAATCTTGTACTGGCTCTACCAGGTCATGGGATTGATATTATCTATCGACTTCTTTTATGCATTTTGAACCCTTTGTTTATTTATATATTGTGTTCTTACATTTTGCCTCTTAAGGGGATTTCCTACCGAATTAACCTATTGTGTTAGTTTCAGGTTATGATTTTAGTTTACCTCCTAGTGGGATTTGGTAGGTTCTATCATGAATCATAAGTTGGGTCATGACAAGTCGGGTTCCACAACTTTAAATATTTCAAGGGGCTCCTTCTTTGTGATTGTGGGAACCCCATCACAAATGCAACACTCAACTTGGTTACCCTTAAAAAATGCAAAGGCCAATCTGTAATTACGATAGCCAATGAACTTTGCCTTCAAAAATGTGGCCAAGGTCATCTGATCATGATATCAATTCATATTATCCTTCACAAATGAGGCCAAGGGACTCGCAAAATCAAAGCCAATTTTTTCATGCTCCAACTAATGCTTGCACCTGTGATTTTGGCCAAGTGCCAAAACTCCAACCAGACCCTCGAGATTCATATAAAGTCTTGTGAATACGAACAAGCTATGCTACCCTACAAAATTTGAAACTTTAAAATCAATGGCTCCATTAAAATTTCTATCCAAGGTCATTTAGATAAAATATGGGTCCCACACCTAAATGGCCCTTTTAACCAAACTCTACCCAATTTCCCAAAAGTAGTCTAAAAGCCTTGTGACTCAAAACAATAGTCCCTCTAGCCTAAAATTAATGTTCTGAAATTGATATAATTATTAGAATTGGCATATGAGTCTATTAACCCAATGTTTAAGCTTGATAACTGATTCTCAATAATGAAAACATTAAAATAAGAAATTGGATATAAAAACCAAATGAACTATCCGATAATCGAACTGTCAGCTCCAGCAAGTCATAAATGACTTGGGAAATCTATGGGAAAACTCTAAATGAAAAAATAGTGTGGAAGTGCAAAAAATGACCTGGAGGGTAATTATAATATCCACAATAAAAGGACTTACATTTGGGAAAGTGAAGGATCAAGGTGTACCTAAAGGTTTGAATAGGTAGGGATACTAGCCCTACATCTCACTCTCGATCTAATAGGTACCCTCCTCGATTTTTTGATGTCTCCACTAAACTTTAACTCATGGAATATCTCTATGGCACAACTACCTCACATCCTGGCTAATATGAGAACTGATCCTCCACAAAGGTCAATCTCTCATTTGACTATACCGAGTCCTACCGAAGCATGCAAGACTGATCTACTACATAATTCCATAACATTGATGCATGGAAAACTAGGTGAAAACCATAGAATTTTGGGGCAAGGCCAACCCATAAACTACCTTTCTAATTATCCCAAGAATATCAAATGGCCAAATATACCTAAGGTTGAGCTTTCCCCCCCTCTTAAAACTTATCATGCCATTCATGGGTGATACTAGAAGTAAAACCCAATCACCCACTGCAAACTTCAAGGTACAAAGTCTATGATTAACATAACTTTTTTGCTTACTCTGATCTTCTCTCAATCAATCCGAAATCACCCGGACCCTATCCAGCAACTCATTAATTAAGTCTGTACCACGAGGCCTAATATCAGAGGTCTCAAAACCAAACTATCAAAGATTGGCTATGCCTAACATATAATACCTTAAATAGTGCCATGTAAATACTCGAATAGTAGATACTATTACAGGAAAAATTTGCTAAGGATAAGTATGCTTCCACTGACATCAAAAGCCTATAACATATGTGTGGAGAATATCCTCAAGAGCCTTAATAATTTAATCTGACTGCCCAATGTTCTGAGGGTGAAAAGTTGTGTTGAGGTCGACCTGAGTACTCAACTCCTACTAAAAAGTCTTCAGAAGCTAGAAGTGAACACTGAGACTCTGGCTGAAATAATAGTTGCATGTACTCCATGTAGGCAAACTATCTCATTTACATAGATATGATTGAACCTCTCAACTTTAAAAGACATATGAATAGGAAAAAATTGCAACAATTTGGTCATCCGAAGTATAATGACCCACTGTCTTTATAACTACAGGGAGTGTGAGGCATACCACTAACAATGTCTATAGTCATTCACTCCCACTTCCACTCGACAATAGGTAATCTCTGAATCAGGCCCCTAAGTCTCTAATACTTGGCCTTTACCAATTGTCCACATAGGCAATGAGCTACAAAGTTTGCTAAACCTGTTTTATTCCACTCCACTAGTAATTCTTCCTTAAATATCGATACATTTTAGTTGTGCCATGATGAATATAATATTTTGATTTTTAAGCCTTTAAGAATATCAACTGAATCAAGTCTCCAACCTCTAGAACACAAATGTAGCCAGCATATCTCAAAATAACCTCTGAATCTAAGTAGACCTCCTGAATTCACACATTAAAACCTGATAACGGTTTTTATAAAGTCAACTATCCTTAAACTAGCAACACCAAAAATGCCCAAAAAAGTTCGACCTAGCCTTAACACTAAAAAGGATCTTGTTATAGTCTAAAATATCAACATAAACCTTACAGTCAGTTTAGAACTTAACGTCCCAAGCCAACGGCTGCTCTAAAACCTAAATAAAGGCAAAGTTATCCATTCTCACTGCCTTCTAGATCAAGGCATATATGACCATATTCACCTTTCCTAGATGGTATAGAATAGAGATATCACAGTCCTTGAGCTACTCAATCCACCTATGTTGTCTCGAATTAAGCTCCTACTGGGCCATAATGTACTGAAGACTATGATAGTTTGAATAAATACTGTAATAAACACTATATAATTAGTGCCTTTAAATATTAAACACAAATACTATAGTTAGATACTCCAAATCATTAGTAGATTAGTTGTGCTTATGGACCTTCAGCTGCCTCAACACATAAGTAATAACTCTACCCAATTGTATTAGAAAAAAACCTAAATTGATGTATCACAATCTATGGTAAATCTCTCACCCTCAATCAAAAGAGTCAAAATAGGAATTAAAGTGAGCAAGCCCTTGAGCTTCAGAAAACTCAACTCATACTCCTTGAACTACTAACAAGGAACTTTTTTTCAAGTCAACCTAGTCATTGGAGTTTCAACCATAGAAAGCCCCTTAATGAACCACTTGTAGTAACTTGCCAAACCAATAAAAATATGAACGTCAATCAAAGATATAGGTATGGCCAAATCATGAATAGGCTCAATATATATTGGATTCACCATAATCCCATCCTTAGATATATCACGACCCAATTTCTTAGATAATGATTCCACCTACCATAACTCACAAGTAAGTAAGCTAACCCAAAATCCAAAACAGTTAGTAATGGACTATCTAATAAATTAAAGGAAAATACATAATAGATATGGTACAAAGGCTAAAATATATAAATCATTCCCAAAACCTAGTAAAGTTAGTACAAAGCTTCTAATACAATAAGAGTATAATTAAAATATTGAATGAAGTTACAGATACAACCAATCTCTAAATACAACATAGTGATCAGTCTAATCCATAAGAGGGAGAGTAGTAATGCTCAGAATGTCAGGAGCTCACCCTAAATCTTTGATCCATAGATGCTCCACATAATGCACATAGTAATGACAAGAACTCATACTATAATTTGCAGGCTATAGAGGATATTATAAGTATGAAGCACGTGGTATTTAGGAGAAAACTACCAACTGAGCTCCAAAGATAATGCAAGTATAAGTAACATACATAGTAGGAATATAAACTACAAGCAACTATCAAGAAATCAAACATAACAGAGATAGAGAGAGACTTTAAGGATAAACTATCCTATGCTGGCCATATCCAAGAACTAAAGTAATTATGATATATTACTAGTCAATACACAAATAAATGGGAGATGAAGGATATATAATGGTATATAAGGCCATGGAGAACATATACAATATGTATATACTGTAAAACCATTGTTATATAGATATATGTATATATATGCATAAGCATATAAGTTTGCAAGACTAATAAATTGGTAATAACAAACTGATCGAGAAACTAAGCCTCCAAACCTATGTTATAAGACAACGTAGCACAAAAGAGAGTATGCGGTCAATACTTTCAATGTACTGGTATGTGAGATATGGAAAAACTAGAGTACATAAAAGTACTGAGCATGAGTGCATGAACATATAAAATGAATGCAAGACCAAGGATAAACATATACTGAAAGGATCTGAATAACTGAATAACTGATATTTAAATAGCGGAATAAATGATATTAGTATAATTGAATAAGTGATATCTGTACACTTGGTCATGCAAATCTAAGTTGACATACTTTGAAGACTTTATTGAGAATATGGGAGCTATCATGTAACAGATATGCCCCAATATAATCTAATAGGGTCCAACCTGTAACCCTATTTATAAGGGTGTCAGTACCTCTCCACGGGTACTAACACATGTCTGACAAAGTTGATACGAGTATGACCATGAAGATGGATGCATGTGAGAATGTAATGAACCCGGGACTTACAGTGTGCGAGTGAAGGACTTAAAACACACCAAACCAACCCTAATCTCACACTTAGAGTGTAAGAGTAGCCTTGGAACACAACAAGACAGCCCCTAAATACACTTGAAGGGAGCCTAACTCTTTAAAGGGCATCTTGAACATTTTGTATTTTATTTGTATCTTAGTATAAATAGAACATTGTAGGGCTTTTAGACTTAGATTATTGATGATGTTTTGACTATTGAAACACAAAGAAACACAAATCGTCTCTCCTTGAGGCACAAAAACTGAAATTAGGCATAGAGAGTGTGGAATCACTCTTGTTGATCCCATGGCTTGGAAATGTTATGCTTAGAAGATAGATTCTGACCTTATGTCTTCATTAGAGATAGGTAAACGTTGTGCGTAGTGTTAAGTGTCAAAGAGTGTAATATGATCTTGGGTTCTTAATAGTATACCTTTATTTTGTCTATCTATCTATCTTTACATTTCTTGTACTCTTTGTTGTTGTTCTAGTCAAAACCGTATGTTGTTCCTATATTGTTATTGTTGTCCATATAACCATATTGTTTCTGTTTTGGAGTATCTAAACTTTCAATATCTTGTTGTTATTGTGTTTTCATTGTTGTTATAGTGAATCCGAGAGTGGTCACCAAAGGGGTCCTCGGTTTTTCAAACTTGTGGACTGTTTTTGTATTTGTTTTGTGTTTCTATTGTCTTTCTCGTATCAAAAGTGGATCTAAAATGATGATGTCCTGAAGTACTAGAGTGTCAGTCTACTAGTCCTCTACTAGAGGGTAACCCCTGAGTGAGTGTCAGTACTTTACTAGAGGGTGACACCTCACAACTTATGCTAGCTACATAGTTCTGTAACTTAGGGACTGCTATTAAAGGTCTCAGTCCTCTACTGGCAGGTGAGCCTCTATCTCTAGGTTCACTCAATGCTAAATCCTGCTCCTAACTGATATGATACTAGTGCTGATTATAGTTAAATGGACTCATAATTGAAAATTTCTCCACATGAATGTGATAATCTCACTATGATGATAAAATCATTATCTGACTGACTTAAAACTTAAAATTTGAAATATATGTAAATATATAGGTATTAGGTGTTCATAATCTTCTAGCACTGAATGACATTTTATTACAATAACATCATCACAATCTTGTACGGGCATATGTTAAACTTACGAGGACAACATACTCACATGGTTTATTTCATTACTTGATAAATTTACATGGTATCAACTGAACATGATATGGATAGCTGCTATTATAAAGCATGTAGGAGTATAATTCATATGAGAAAACACAATGTCATGGTTTGTATTCAAACCATTAAGAGAAATTGAGTAAATTCATACTTAACATTGAAATTTCATGAAAAGAGGGAAATAGATTTATACATGATAACAAGGGATTTCTTGGGACTAAATGGGTGGAAGGAACCCATTGATGAATATCCCACATACCTAAGTTTCTTGAATTCTTGAAGAAAAACTTGGAATTGGGACATTGAATGGTTAAATTCTTGGAAGAAATATTCAATCTTGTGTTTTTGGGATTGGGGAATGATTTTACATTGTTAAGTGATTAGGAATAGGGCAAATAATGCCCTATTGTGTTTTAAAGTGACAATGAGGTGTCTAGGGAGAGCGTAAAATACCAAAATTCCACCTTGAACCTAAATGAAATATCTAGACTTCACAATCTCTGTGGCACGGAGGCTACAACACAGGATAGCTTTGTGACACGACGTATATTGTAGAGACTAACATCTATGACACGAAATGTATCACTGAGGTCCAATCCCCTTGACATGTAAAAATCGCGGAAGAATTATGCCTATGTGGATAAAAAACACCTCAAACCCTACCAAAAATTCTAAAACACTCTTAGATGACCCTTTTAACATCCATAAACATATTTCAACTCAAAAATCAATATTTCAAATTTGAAAAGGTAAAAAAGAAGATGTTAAAAATCTTGGGGTCTTAAAATGGCCATGTCACTTGTACTTAGTATAAATTAATGGCTTAGGGACTTCTAAACATTGGACGAATAGCTGGAACTCATCTATAATCTTATCGAGTATTATAATATCTGCCCCTTGGGAATATTCATCCCTAAAGAAAACTGTCTAAGATGAGATAATAAGAAGACTGAGATCATATACTTAATACTTAGGAGCCAAATCATGATTAAGTGATTGAATCTAAAACCTGATACATGGGTTGAACTGAATTCATAAATGTATGCTATGACATTAGAATGGTTGGATAGCTGAGATTAAAAATAAAAGAAAGAATCAATTTATGGGAACCAAGGAATACTTGGGATACTTGGTTTGCATATCTACTTCTGCTTCCCAAATATCTCCCTCAACGGACTGATTTCTCCATATAACCTTAACCAAGCAAACTTCTTTATTCCTTAATCAACAAATCTAATAATCAAGGATATCAAATGGGACTTCTTCATAGGAAAGGATATCTTGCATGTCCACACTTTCAAAATGAACAATAAAAGTTGGGTCACCAATACATTTCTTTAGCAAAGAAATATGAAACACTGGATGCACTGATGCCAAATCTGCAGGAAAATCTACCTCTAAGATACCTTCCCAAAATGGCTCAAAATCCTATGTGGGCCAATATATTGGGGATTGACCTACTCTTTGTTACCGAATATCTTTACCCCTTTCATGGTGAAATTTTCAAATAAACCAAGTTGCCAATATCAAACTCAAGATCCCTACTTCTAACACATGCATAAAGTTTCTGATGGTTTTTTGGCTGACTTAAGCCTTTCTCAAATTAATTAAACATTCTCCAAAGCCACATACATTGAATATGGACCTATAAAAGTAGCCTTACCTAGTTCAAACAAACTAATAGGAGATCTATACCTCCTTCCATAAATAGCCTCAAAGGGAGCTATTTGAATACTAGAGTGAAAGTTGTTGTTGTAGGCATATTCAATAAAAGGTTTGTGGTCATCCCAACTAACCTTAAAGTTGATAACACAATTCCTCAACATATCCTCTAAGGTATCAATGGTCCTTGTTGCCCGACCCTTCTAAAAATCCTTCTAAAAAAGGAGGTTATCTACGTACCTCTATCTAAAATTATGGTGAACGGGACCCCATATAACTTTACTAACTCTTTGATATAGAGTCTAGAATAATCCTTAACTGAGTACAAAGTATGAACTAGTAAGAAATTGGCTGACTTGAACCTTCTATCTATAATGACCCAAATCAAATCATGCTGACGATGCATATAAGGTGGCCCTGTCATAAATTCCATGTTAACCACTTCCCACTTCCATGTGGGGATGCTGAACTCCTGAAGCATACCACTAGGCCTTTTGTGTTAAACCTTAACCTACTGAAAATTCAAACACTTAGCCACAAACTGTACAATATCTTTTGTCATTCCATTCCACCAATAAATTTCCCATAAATCATGATACATCTTAGTGTGTCTTGGGTGAATAGAATATCATGCACGATGTGCCTCTTCAAATATTCATTGTCTCAAATCATCTACACACAAAACACATAACCTTCCCTGATAATGAAACACACTATCTCTCCCTTAGAAAAAAACCTTAACCCTCTAATCTAGAGTTGTCTTCTTTTACTTGACCATAATAGGATCCCTTTCTTGGCTTTCTTTCACTTCATCCACCAATAATGATTCTAAACCATTTTGAACCCATATGCTACCTTCAGCCAAATCAACCAGCCGAACACCTAATCTAGCATGCTGATGAACCTCATGAACGAACTCTTTCTTATCCTCCCCAACATATGCAACACTTCCCATAGTCATTCTACTAAGGGTATTGGCTACTATATTAGCCTTACCCGGGTGATACAACACACTCATATTATAGTCATCTAATAATTTAAGCCACTTTCTCTGAAAAAAATTCAGATAATTTTTTGTGAAAACATCCAGTAAACTCTTATTCTCTGTAAACACATCAACATGAACTCGATAAAGTTAATGCCTCTAAATTTTTGATGCAAAGACAACTACTGTCAACTCAAGGTCATGGGTCAAGTAATTCTTCTCATAGGGTTTAAGTTGTCTAGAGGCATAGGCTATGATCTTACATAACTCTATCAATATACAACCAATACCAACTCTAGAAGCATCACAATTGACTACAAACCCATCTGAAACCACTAGTAAAGTCAATACAGGAGAAGAGGTGAGGCAAGTCTTTAACTCTTAAAAACTCTTTTGTAGGAATCTGACCAATGAAATTGAACTTTCTTCGGAGTTAGTTAAGATAGGGAGAAGCAATAGAAAAAAATCCTTTAACAAACCCTCTGTAGTAACCAGCTAAACCCAAGAGACTTATGATATATGATGGAGAGATGGGTCTAGGCCAGTTTCTCAATACTTCTGTCTTTTAAGGATTAACTCAAATACCATCACCAGAAATGATGTAACCGAGGAATACTACTGATCTCAACCAAAATTCACATTTGTTGAACTTCGCAAATAATTGGTGGTTCTTAATGGTCTGCAATACAATCCTCTAATTATCTGCATTATCAACTTTACTACGAGAACATATGAGGATTGGCTCTGCCCGTTTGGCTGTAATAGAACTACCAATTGGAGTGGACAGTAAGATGGGTTTTTCTAAGATTTTGGGACTGACGCCAAAGTTTACTACTATATAGGTAGTCACAAAACAAAGTAAAGCTCTGGGGTCAAACAATGCATAAACATGAAGATTGAAGACTTGTAATTCACCCACAACCACATCAGGACAACTTTCCTAATCTTGTCGAGTCTAGAGAGCATAAATTATGTTCTGACGCTGCCTATTAGTAACACTGAAGATGGCACCCTATTGAGTCAGCCGACCTGCTAGAGCTGATGAAAATTTAGATTGACCCTATTGATGGAAATCCTTTCCCTTCTAGGCAACCATTATAGAATCCATAACCCCGTGGCCTTGACTTCCAGATACAAAAAACACATCACTGCCTGTCCGAAACTCTCCCTAATGGTTCCTATAATATATCTTACAAATTAGATAAGTACGACCATTATTCATGCTACCCTTAGACTTAGAGCCTGGTGCTCTATCCTTATTATCCTGCTTGAAACACATCACTGCTAGAGCTAAATAATTATAGTCGAACTAAGAATGATTCCCACTATCAGACCTTTGCTATGAGAAGTTAAAGCTACTGATTTTGTCCCTCTTATTCTCCCTTTTCTTTTCTTTGAGCTTCCCATCCTCAATTTATTGAGCAGGACCATCAATCTAGAAAGGTGTATCTCTTTAACAAACATACTTATTCTACACTCCTTAACCACACACTTCGAAAACATAGACACAAACTTACTCATTCTTGCCCTAGAATTAGCTACCATAGTCAGAGCATACCTTGCCAATTAGGTAAACATGAGTGAGTACTTCATTACACTCATGTTACCATAGCTCAATTTTATAAACTCATGCACCTTGGCCTTCCTCAACTCGAGTGGAAAGAATCCATCTAAGAAAGCTTTAAAAAACTCCTCCCAATCTATAGGTCTGTTCTCAACACCTCTGTCCTCCTTCCACTACTTGAACCAACTATAAGCCACTCCTTGAAATTGGTAGGTGGATAAGTCAGCTCACTCTCACTATCAGTAACACCCATGATATCTGTCACTCTTTACATTTCACCCAGTAACTCTAGCGAGTCCTCCTTAGAATTAGATCTAGAAAACAATAGAGGATTAATCCGAGTAAAGTCTCAAATTCTAACTACTCCCATGCTCACCATAGGATTGGCTAGGTTAGCAGCATGCTGGTTATTCTAAGAAGCCATAGTCTGGGAAAGAGCGGTGAAAGTTGTCTTAAATTTAGTATAAGAAACATGTTTGTTTTGAGGGTCTTCTTGAATAGGTGGTGGTGCGAGTTGATCCCCATTCCTCCTTTGGTTATTTCTTTTGGGAGGAATTTTATATAAATAGATGAAGTTGAGTTACAAAGGGAATTCAATAGGGCTCACACTTGTTTGCACGACATGAATACTAAAAGAAGAGAAACTATAGTAAAACGTCTCATAGCCCCTTGTCCATAAGTGTGGCGTGCTTCACACCCCTCCAAAAGACTGTACTTAACACTATTTTCAGACATCCTAGGGTAGTTTAAAACCTCGCTCTGATACCAAGATTTGCCATAAACAAAGACTACCCCCTAGTTGTAACACGGTGCTTAAGACCACAAGTGACACCAAGCTAATCCGTGTTCTGGTATCTGCTATAAGCACCGAATAAAATATTAATAAAACATCATATGCAAAAGTTTAATTGATAAGAAATTCTATTAAGGTGTAATACTAAAACAATACTCAATATGTCTAAACTATTGTTAAAATTAAAAATAGGTCTAAATATCTAAAAGCCTCTAAGACATGAGGAGTTGATAGGACAAACCCCTGACAAATTTTGACTGATTGAAATAAAGGATGTACTAAAAATAACTGCAATACACTTGACCTAGAAGGTTCAGGACTTACCACAACTGATGCTGAGTAGTACAAAACTATTGGCGATCAAGTAGTTGAGCACCCAAACCTATGTTATAAGACTACATAGTTTAAAATAGTGTATGCGGTTAGTACTTTAAATGTACTGGTATGTAAGATAGGAACTAACTAGAATACATAGAAATACTAAGCATGAGTGCATGAACATGTAAAATGAATGCAAGACTAACTATAAACAAGTACTAAAATGATTTGAATAATTGAATAACTAATATTTGAATAGTTGAATAACTAATAATTGTATAATTTAATAACTAATATTTGTACACTTGGTCATGCAAACCTGAGATGACATACTTTGAAAACTGAACGGAGATTATGGGAGCTATCATGTAATAGACATGCCCCAATCTGAGCTTATTGGGGTCCAACCTCTAACCCCATTTTGAAGGGTATCAGTACCTTGCCATTGGTTATAACACTTGTCTTATGATGAGGATCCACAAGGCTGATGTCTTGAATAACCAAGGTGTCAATCCTCTACTGGTGACTGGCCCCTAAGAGAGTGTCAGTCCTCTACTGGCGGGTGACACCTCATAACCTACACTACCTATATATTGTGGAACATAAGGACTTCTACTAAAGGTCTCAGTCCTCTTATAGCAGGTGCGCCTCTATTGTTAGGTTAGAACGGTGCTAAATCCTACTCCAAACTGAACTGAAATTGGTACTGATTAGTGTTAATTAGACTCACAACTTACAATTGCTCAACATAAATATTATAATCTGAATATTATGATAAAATCATAATCTGACTGACTTCAAACTTGAAAATCTGAAAAATGTGTAAATATATAGGTATCGAGTGTTCATAACCCACCAGCACTGAATAACACAGTAATACAATAACATCATCATAATCTTATAAGGAAATTCATGATTTGTAGGCCCAAAACATAGTCTATTTCACTAAACAAATGAAATCCATGATTATGAGTACGAAAATATGTTAAACTTATGAGAACAACATGCTCACATGGTTTATCTCATAACTTGATAAATTGACATCGTATCAACAGAACATGATATGGATAACTGAAAGTATAAGGCATGTAAGAGTATAATTCATATGGTAAAACACAATGCCATAGTTAGTATTCAAACCTGTCAAGATAAAATTGAGTAAATTCATACGTAACATTGAAATTTCACGAAAAGAGGGAAAAAGGGTTTATACTTGAAAACAAGGGAATTCTTGGGACTCAATGAGTGGAAGGAAGCCATTGATGAATATCCCACATACGTGAGTTGCTTAAATTCTTGAAGAATAACTTGGAATATGGAATTTGACTAGTTGAACCCTTGGAAGAAAATTTCAATTTTGTGTTCTTGGTAATGGGCAATGAGTTAACGTTGTTAACTTATAAGGAATGGGCAAATAATGCCCCTATTAGGTTTTAAAACATAAATTTAGTGTATAAGGAGAAAGGAAAATACCAAAATGCCCCCTTGAAACTTAAATGGAAAAGTATGATTTCACAACCTCCATGGCACAAAGACAATCACAGAGCCTAGCCTTCATGAGACGACGTGTATCGCGGATACTAACCTCCTTGGCACGCCTTGTATCGCAGAGGGCCAGTCCCCATGACACATTAAAATTGTGGAGGCATTCTTCCTTTGCACTCCAAAAAAACCCTGAACCCCTTTTGAACATTCTAAAACTCTCCCGGATGATCCTTTTAACATCCCAAAACAAATTTCAACTCAGAAATCAACATTTTGAACTAGGAAAGGCCAAACATTAAATGTTAAAAATCTTGGGGTCTGAAAATGTCCATGTCACTTGTACTTAGTGTAAATTAATGTCTTATGAACTTCTAAACATTGGATGAATAGATTGAACTCATTTACAATCTTGAGGGGTATTACACCTTTCATCTCCAGCATGAGCTTCACGGACGAAGGGGCCCCTAGAAGATTTTATATATCCATATAGACTTTCCCAGTCCTGATCCAGGATTTTCAGTCATCATCATCATCAATCTACTTCATCCAATATTAGAAATATATACATATAATAATTGCACTAACTTGAACCATGACTGAAAGAGTGTAAGCTTATAAACCCACTGCCCAAGATTAACTCTGGTACTAAATTAGTATCATCGTGTAGAAAGAGCCAGAATCTCTAATGACCAAAGTAATTAGTAATGGTAAAAGAGTGGATAAACCATGGACCGAAATCAATCTCAATCTAATTTCCAAAACATCACTTTTAGTTCCAAAATCTAATAAAGAATCCATTAAGGTAGTACGATTCCCATCATAAAAGAATTTGTTTTAAAAGTGGAAAGTGGGAATAAATTCCATTTTAGAAAACAATAGTAAAATCATGATTTTAGTCGCAATTGTACCACTTAGTGAGCATGAACGTACCAAAATCTATGCATGCCATCACCTATATCCAATCAATATAATCATATGGGGTCAAGCTTCTATAGACTAATGCCACATACTTTATAAGCATAGAATTCTAACCTAGAGTTCAACTGGTATCATAACCATGATTGGCATGCTTATAATCTAGGGAGGTAAGAATCTATAGCCACAACAAGTCTTTCATCTTGAGGGTCGATTATCCCTTCTATCCCCAAACTCCTAAATTAGGATAATTCATAGAATTCTACCCATAATAATATCCTACTATCCTTACCTAGCATGCAATATATATCATACACTACCTTCTAAAGAAGGGTAGACTGAAGCCTACCGCAATTCCAAAATACAAGTCTTCAGTCATTACTAAAAAGACTTTCATTTGCGAAAGTCAATGGATAGAACGAGCATGAAAACTTAAAGCGCTGAGGTACTGGTCCAACATGCTTTGAACATGATTCCCTGGATAACCTCTACGTAGAGACAACGTTTCTAAGGGATTTTACCAAAGGTATCCATTTTTAACCAATTTCCTTAATTCCTTTTCCAAATAGCCAAAACTGAACCTCAACAACAAACTGTCCCCCAACTGAATGAAGAATGGTTGATGCGTGTAAATTCAAACCACAACACACTAATACCACATCAATACCATCACAACAAAACAAACACTCATCCAATCCAAGGGAAATACAAGGCATAAATCATTATACCAACTTTAATATCCAAATGTAGCCTTCTTTTTTCCTTTCTAAACATTCTATCTAACCCAAACCACATATAAATTCATATTAGTCCTGCCCATGCAAACACATCATACTAATCTTGAAGAACTAGACTTGATCCTCTATAAATCCATAATGGTTTACACAAGGAAAAGACAATAAGGTGCTATCTAGGCATACAAATAGTTGTGACCAAAGCCTTTAATCTTCTATCAAGGCCACAACTAGTCAGAATGACCCTCAAAACTGATTACCGGGAGTACGAAGCACTAACTTTTAGAACTAAATGATCAGCTTTAGGATATCCCACTAACTAAGGATAAAACTATGCTAAGACCAACTTGAGCATGCTACTTCTCCTGAGCTGACAATCTAAATTTTTGACAAAAATTGAGAAAGTAGAAGAAACTGTCATCAAGTTCAATGGGCTATCATCCGGACATGAATCAACAATATCTATCTGAGTTGAAGAAGACTGAACATGTAGCTAAAGATTTGTCTTAGCTAGCCTATTGGTAAATGCCCTATTGACAGAGATCTACAAATGAAGGTTGTACCCAAGACCTATAACTCCCATCTAAAACCTCAACAACAAAGCCGAATCATTTGTCTCAACTATCCAAA
Organism: Capsicum annuum; assembly: GCF_002878395.1. Classification (NCBI taxonomy): domain Eukaryota; kingdom Viridiplantae; phylum Streptophyta; class Magnoliopsida; order Solanales; family Solanaceae; genus Capsicum; species Capsicum annuum. The sequence goes on along the minus strand of NC_061122.1, from coordinate 148,928,701 downwards.
CCAATCATTTAGACAAGTAAGCATTTACATGCCCGAAATCTATTATAACCTTTACGCTGCCATTCCAAGGCATCAAATCGAAGAATAAAGCCGATAATTCATAACTAAGGCCAAATATCCAAATTGACCTTAATATATAAATTAGGCATACCCCCACTAGATCTTCCCAGAGCCAAATAGAAATATAGTTGAGAACTAAAAATTACAATGGAGGATAAACCTCAAGATGAAAGAACAAGCAATCAACTCTATATCTGTTGGAGGGCATGAATCATCTAAGCATGCCTAAGAGCTCACCAAGGCTACAAATAGTACTAGTGATAAAAAAAACTCTAGCAACTTGAAGAAATGCAACCTTCGCTAGAACACGTTTATCCAATACTCCATCTCAACAATGAGTACCTATAAGTACATATCACTAAGAAAAAGCACTCAATCAAGTCTTATTAGGTCAAACAAACACCAAAATAAGGATTTCTTGAATTTTTTTATTTATTCCAACTTTAACTCAATTAAATCATGAATCACACCACAATAGCATAAAGAACCAAAAACCATATCAATGCCAAGATCGAGTCCATTACCAAAATATGAACCAGGCGAATCAATATAATGAGTTCCCAATTTGCCAACTCAAGAAACAGTCAAAAGAAATGATCACCTATCTTCATCTTTCTTAACTCCACTAGAACAAATTATCACCAGAAAATAAACCCAAAAAATTTGAAAGGTAAGTTGAAGACCTCTCAACATCAACATCAATATCACTATCAGGAAATTAACTATCCAAATTAAAATAGCAAAACCCAAACTATTCAGGCTCAGAAATATGCTATGGAGAAGGATAGATGATGCCAAGATCTCAATAAATAAAAAAAGAAGTCCAAAAATCTCAAACTCAAGAGTAAGTAGTGTAAGAAAATTTCAAAATTAGAACCATTAAAAAAAACAAGGAAGGCCAACCTACCTTTACTTTCATAGCCCACTCAACAACCTATATAGCCTGCAAATATGAGAGAAAAATGCAAACCTCACCTCACTAAAAGAGAGAAAACCATCCAGATAAACTAGCCACCTGGCCTAACAAATCATCAATGTTAAATAATACTAGTCTATTTGTCTATCAAGTAAGAATCATCAATGTCAAATAATAGCATGTAAGAATCATTAACGTAAAATAACACTAGTCTAGTCGTTTATCAAGTATGAATCATCCACATGAAATAGTAGTAATGATAACAACAACAATATATGAATCAATGTAAATAGTAGGTGGTACTAAAAAAAATGACAAGTACTACTCTAGGGCCATAAAAAGGCCAATATGCCAATGTAAATGATACACAAACCCAAATGCTAAACCCCTAGGGAAATATTCATACTAATCCACTTTATCCCCTACTAAAGGAATTCAACTATGGGGGTAGTCACCTAATCAATAACTCTAAAAAAAGGCACAAAATAATCGATATACAAATATAAAGGCATATAATCACCAATGGGTATGAAAAATCCAATCCAAATCAAATAAAAGGTAGAGGCAGGAAATAAAAGTCACACCTATCATAATGAAAGTTCAAAGTCATGAATCTAATATGCCAATAGGAGTATGAATCTGATCAGGTCAAAACTTGAACTGAGCATTTGAGTTACCAACTAAGGCATTAAGTGTACTACCTCTAACTGAAGCGCCACAACACTATGAGACTGATCTGGTTGAGCAAAATGACAAATAATCCCATACCAGTAGCACTCTCTAGACTAGTGACCGGTCTCTCTATAGGCGTAGCAAACTCTTAAAGGTTCAACCTAGTGAGAAACAAGAGCTAAGAACAACTGGATGATCGAATGATGTCATGGACACTCCCTAGTAGATTGGCTATCTTTCTTCCAATCAAAACATACCCTAGGATCCCTATGCTGGCGAGAAACATACATTGACCCATTCTAAATAATCAACTCGCATCTAGAGAATTTACTAGTCTAATGACCAATCTTTCCACAACCAAAGCTAACTTCTGAAATACTCTGAGGTACAACGCCCACTAATCCAGAATGGCTGCTATAACCCAAAGATCCATGTCTTATACTCTGCAAAGTCTAATAAGAACTCTGCTCATTATGACCACTATGATTAAATTTAAGAGCCACCTATAGCCTGAGATGCTACATGCGTAGAGCTGACAAGTTGTAACTGGAACAGATCTTTGCTATGAGGATCTCTACTTCTAGATGGAATACCAATAGCCCTATATAGATTACATGTCCTCTTACCACAACTTTCATGATTCTTAATAAATACTTTTTCTGTGGCCCCTGCATAATCAACCTCCTAAGGAAAAAATTACCCAACTGTCATTAAATGCAATGCTAACATAGTGGAAAATATAATTCTTTAATAAATACATAAAATATATCATGCTCTAAATGATATAGCATATGAGTATGTCTGGCCCACTCAAGAAACATAATCTCATACTTTGAAATTGTCAAAGAACCCTACTAAACACCAATAAACCCAACTCCAGCTTGAGAGTTGCTCAATAAACTAAACCTCATATATGGCTATAGGGTATCTATAAAAGGCTTGGGATGCCTTACATAGCAGCCTACTTTAAAGTCAAACTAGAAGTCTTAGTAGAATCATTCTCAGTCTCTAGCCCAGTAGGTCAGTCTATCATAGCTCGGCGAGTATACATGAACTGTCTGATTATGATATCTCAGAAAGTCACTTCAGCAGACTTAATAGAATTAGAGATAATAGATTTCGACGTTATTTTTGGCATATATTGGCACCATTCATCCTATGCCTTAGTTGATTATCAACAACAACAACAACATACCTAGTGTGTTCCAACAAGAGTAGGGTCTGGGGAGGGTAAGATGTATGCAGTCCATACCGCTACTTCCGAGGAAGTAGAGAGGCTATTTTTGATAGACCCTCATCTCAAAGTAGAGAATAGTAAACAAAGGGATGAAAAACATAACAGAAAATTAGGAATAAGAAATAATAAAATAGACATCAGAGAAATATGAAATACGAGACATAAGGGCAACACGAAATAAGAAAATAGGTACTAAGACATAAGACCTAGTGCACCCACCTAGTAATAACCTACACTCCCATAACAAGGACCCTATGAATGCGGACCTAGGCTTACTAAACCGGCTACATAATACTCTCCGAACTGTAAGGTACAACCCACACTCCTGTATTAGCCTTCTACCCTTATCTGTGACTCCACACCTTTCTATCTAGGGTCATGTCATCAGTCAGCTGGAGCTGCTCCATGTCATGTCTAATTACCTCTCTCTAGTATTTCTTTGTCCTAAATCTACCCCTCCTAAAGTCACCAAAGCAAGCCTCTTACACCTACAGACTGGGGAATCCACACTCCTCCTCATCATAGGCCCAAACTATCGCAGTCTTCCTTCCTGCAACTTATCTTCTACTGAAGCCACTCCCACCTTCTCTCGAATAGTCTTATTTCTTACTTTGTCACCTCTAGTAAGCCCACACATCCAATGTAACATTCTCATTTCCTCCACTATTAATTTTTTGATGTGCGAGTGCTTAACTATCCAACACTCCGTACCATACAACATATCTGGATGGACTACTACTCTATAGAATTTGCCTTTAAGATTAAGGGGAACCTTCTTATCATAAAACACTCCCAAGGCTAGCCTCTACTTTATCCAACCTGCTTCAATACATTTAGACACACCCTTATCAATCTCACCATTCCCCTGAATCGTAGTCCTAAGATACTTACAACTATCCGTATTATAGACATCCTGGGAGACTAACCTCACCAACCCTTCGTCATCCTATCTCAAGTCACTAAACTTACATTCTAAATACTCAGTTTTGGACCTACTCAACCTAAACCCCTTAGACTTAAGGGTTTACCTCCAAATTGTAATTTGTCATTCACACCTTCTCGTGTCTCATCAATCAGCACCACATCATCTACAAAAAACATACACCAAGGCACCTCGCCTTGAATGTTCCACATCAAAATGTCTATCACCAATACAAAAAGGAATGGACTAAGAGTCAATCCCTGATGGACCCTATCTCAATTGAAAATTGCTCTGAGTCTCCTCTCATCGTTCTCACCCGGGTCTTCCCTCTATCGTACATGTTCTTAATAGCTCTGATGTATGCCACTGGGACCCCTCTCACATCCAATCATGACTTTATCATACGTCATTTCAAGGTCAATTAACACTATATGTAAATCCTTCTTCCTTTCTCTATATTGCTCCATTAATCTCCTCACTAGGTGGATTGCCTCTATTGTCGAGCGACAAGGCATAAATCTAAATTGATTCACTAAAATAGACACAACCCTCTTTAATCTTCCCTTGATCACTCTCTCCCAAATCTTCATAATGTGATTCAACAGCATAATACCCATATAGTTATTGCAGCTCTGAATGTCACCCTTGTTTTTATATAAAAAAATCATTGTAGTCTATCTCCAGGCCCCAGGAATTCTTGTAGTCTTGAAAATGCTGTTAAATAAATTTGTTAGCCACCTTAAACCAGCCTCACCAGTATACTTTCAAAAATCCACCGAAATCTTGTCGTCCCTCATCGCCCTAACCCTTTATATTCTACGAATATCCTCTTTGACCTCCTCAATCTTAAAATGCCTACCCTCATTTGATTGTAGAAATAGAATTATTCATTTTCAGTTTCTAAATAAACCTATCCTTGAAATAAGGGGTAGTATTACAGTGCTTAAGAGTAAGTTGATTTCTCACCTTATAGCAAGAAAAATGATATCCAAGGGGTGTGTCTATCATTTTGTGTGATTCAAAGACTCTAGTTTAGAAACTCCCAGTCTTGAGTTAGTTCCCATAGTAAATGAATTCTCATATGTGTTTCCGAAGATCTTCCTAGAGTTCCTCCTGTTAGGGAAATAGACTCCAGAATAGACCTTCTTCCAGATACTCAACCCATATCTATTTTACCATAAAGAATGGCTCTAAAAAAATCAAAGAGTTAAAGAAATAGTTAAAAGGATCTCTTAGATAAGGGATTCATAATACCTAGCATTTCTCCATGGGGAACACCAATTCTATTCGTGCATTAGAAAGACAGTTCTCTCAGAATGTGTATAGACTACCATCAGTTGAACAAAGTTATAGTCATAAATAAATACCCACTTCCTAGAATTGATTTGTTTGACAAACTTCAAGGTGCTATTTACTTTTCTAAAATTGACCTCAGATCAAGCTATCATCAGCTCAGAGTCAGAGAATGTGACATTCCCAAAACAGCATTATGAACCCGGTATGGTCACTTCAAGTTTTTAGTCATGTCCTTTGGTCTTACTAATGCCCCAGCAGATTTCATAGACTTGATGGACCAAATGTTCAAGAAGTACTTAGACATGTTCTTTAGTTTCTTCATTGATGATATTATTGTCTATTACCGTAGCGAGAATAATCACATAGATCACCTCAGAATCGTACTTCAGACTCACTAAACTCATTAGTTGTGTGTCAAATTCAGTAAGTGCAAATTTTGGCTAAGGTCAATAGAATTCCTTAGTCATATTATTTCCTATGATGGCATTAGAATTAATCCTCATAAGACCGAGGCAGTGAGAAACTGGCCTAAACCCATCTCTTCATCAGATATCAAGAGTTTCTTAGGTTTATCTGGCTATTACCGTTCATTTGTTAAAGGTTTTTCGTTAATTGCATCCCCATATCTAGATTGACTTAGAAGAAATTCAAGTTTTAGAGGTCAAATTCTTGCAAGAAGAGTTTTGAAGAGTTAAAGACTCGACTCACCTCATCCACAGTTTTGACTCTACCAAGTGGTTCAGATGGGTTTGTTGTGTACTGTGATACATCCATAGTAGGTTTGGTTTGTGTTCTCATGTAGAGAGGTAAGGTCATAGCTATGCCTCTAGACAGCTTAAGCCCCATGAGAAGAATTACCTGACTCATGATCTTGAGTTAGCAGCTGTAGTATTTGTCTTAATAATTTAGAGGCACTATTTGTATGGGGTACATGTAGATGTGTTCATAGATCACAAGAGCTTCCAGTATGTCTTTTCTCAGAAAGATTTAAATTTATGTCAGAGAAGGTGGTTAGAGTTATTGAAAGATTATGACATGAGTGTTCTTTATTATCTAATGTAGTGGTTGATGCTCTCAGTAGACTATCTATGAGTAGTGTTACTTATGTTGAGGATGATAAGAAAAATTTACTTCATGAAGTTCATCAGTGTCCGCTTGTCGATTTAATAGAAGGTAGAGTATGGGTGCAGAACAGTTCTGAATTCTCTCTACTTTTTGAGGTGAAGGAAAAATATGATAGAGATCCCAGCCTTGTTAAGCTGAAAGAGTCAGTCAAAGATCAGAAAGTAGAGACTTTCTCCCAAGGGGGAGTTAGTGTTTTGCATTGCCAGGGTTGGTAATACGTGCGAGGAGTAGATGACTTGAGGCAACGAATTCATGCAGAAGTGCATGGTACGCCTTACTCTATTAATCCTAGGGACACTAAGATGTATCATGATTTATCGGAGATCTATTGGTGGAGTGGGAGGAAGAGAGATATTGCAAAATTTATAGCCAAATATTCTACATGTCAGCAAGTTAAAATTGAGCACCCGAACCTTAGTGGGTCCATGCAGGAGTTCAGTATTCCCACATGGAAATAGAAAGAAGTAATTATGGACTTTGTAACAGGTTTTCCTCGTACTCGTCATCAGCATTATTCTATATGGGTTATCATAGACAGATGACCATATAAGATTATTTCTTGCCACTTCATACTTTCTATTTAGCTGAGGACTACGCCAAACTCTATATCAGAGAGTTGGTCAGGTTACACGGAGTCCCAGTATCCATCATCTCAGATAGAGGTACTCAGTTTACCTCTCATTTCTGGAAAGCATTCCAAATGGGTCTTGGTACCCAAGTTCATCTTAGTACAACTTTCCACCCTTAGATAGATTTCCAAGCAGAAAGGACTATTTAAACTCAAGAAGATATGTTGAGAGCATGTGCTGTTTATTTTAAGGGCAGTTGGGATGACCACTTGGCTTTGATCGAATTTGTATACAATAACATCTATCATTCCAGTATTCAGATAGATCCATCTGAGGCTCTTTATAGTAAGAGATGTAGATCTCTAATCCGTTGGTTTAAAGTAGATGAAGTCATAGTAGTAGGGCCTGATTTAGTATTTGATACCTTAGAGAAGGTTCAGTTAACCAAACAAATCCTTAGGGATGCCCAGAGCAGACAAAAATCATAAGCAGATGTAAAGAGAAAGGATCTCGAGTTTGAGGTCGACGATTTTTTATTCTTGAAAATCTCTCCCATAAAGGGGGTAAAAAGGTTCAGCAATAAGGGAAAGCTCAGTCCCCGATATGTCAGTCCTTACAAAATTCTCTGTTATTTTGGAAAGGTATCTTTTGAGATCAAGTTGCCTTCAGATATAGCTTCAATACACCCAGTATTCCGCGTCCCTTTGCTAAAGAAATACATTAGTGACCTAGTAGTCATAGTCCCCTTAGAGGACGTAAATATTCAACATGATCTCTCTTGCGAAGAGGTTCTAGTTCAGATCCTCAATCATAAAATTTGTAGACTGAGAAACAAAGAAGTTCCCTTAGTCAAAGTTCTTTGGTGAAATCAGTCCGCTAAGGGAGATACTTGGGAAGAAGTAGCAGATATACGAACCAAGTATCTCACGTCTTTTCCGCAAACTCAGATTTAGCATAAGGTAACAATCTTTCTTAGCTTTAATCAATTCCATGTTCAGATATACTTATAAACATGGTACCATTGCATATTCAGTCATGCATCTATGAATCAATTCAGACATGTACTCATGCATCAGGATGCATGTTTAGTTTGGAAATTCTGCTTATCAATAGCTTCAGTCATGTATTTCGTGATTTAGATATGCATGTTTAGTATAACAACTCAATTTGTGAATAGTTCAATCATGTAGTCATGCATCAAATATGCATGTTTAGTGTATTAAATCAGTCTATTAGTGTTCCTCAGCTTAGTCAGTATCATTCGAGGATGAATGTTTCCAAGGGAGAGATATTGTAATACCCCATATTTCAATAGCTCATTTTAGTTTCCATTACATGAGTTATTCTATATAAATTTTTGAAATACTCAATATTTTTCAGTTTAGAACCTGATATTGCATAGGAAATTCAGTCACCTTTCCAACGATATAAAATTTGCCCAAATTTGATACCCAGGCGAAGAGTTATGATCGTTTTTGTAAAATAGTGTACCACTAGGTACTTCAGCGCATCACAGAGGCCGCCTAAATGGCAAGTGTCATTTTCCAGTGAGACAACATGATACCACCACATTGCGCCACCAGCTAATTTTCCAATTGGCAAAATCCAGTGTTGCTCCGTGATATTGGCACATCGCGCCACGTACCCAATCCATAATTGTCAATCTCCAGTATAGTAACGTGATTGTACCACGTTGCGCCAAGCTTCCAGGTCCTATATAGTATTGCAATGAAATTCCCCCATGTCAAGCCACCAGACACATTCCCAGTTGTTATTTTATAGTAGCTTGGCATAATAGTGGCGCGTTGTGCCAGGTGGCCAAATCGAAAATTTTTCAGTAATGATTTTAAATTATTTCCAGGGGTGGTATTGTATTTTCCATGATCCAAGTCAGCATTTAACATGTAAATTACCCCAAATTAACCTAGTTACATCATTATTATTCAATTTTTCACAAAATCAAAGTATTCTCTCTCAAGAGACTAAACCCTAGCTTCAAGAATCAAGGTCAAAACTCAGGAATTTCTTCAAGCACCTTCAAGAACTAATTACCCAAGGTATATAAGGTGTTCATCTATGGGACCCTTTCACCCATAGAGTCAATGAATTCATTTTCAAACTACAAGATTATTGAGTTATGAACTTCCATGCTTAGGTTGAATTGAATTCATGTTCATGTTATTTTTGAGTTTTTATCCATGATTAAATTACAAGATTTCATGAAATTAATCATTATATGTGTTGAATTACATGATCCTCTTGATAAACCCTTTAATTTATAAGTTGATTGGTCTAGCCATAATAACTATGTGTGTTGATTGTTGTATAACCTAAGCTTGCTTCCCATATGTTTGATAAAATATCTATGTGGATGAATTAGTGCCATTTTAACATGATAGAATGTATTCCCCATTCATAAATAAGTAGTTGCCTTACAAGTATTTGATAAAATATACCTATGGATGAATTATGAATAAATGAATAATGTTATGTTATTCAAGATATGTTATGCTTTACTTTTCATGCTATCGAGTCCTGAGGGTATTTAATACTCGACAATTTAGCTATTTACCTAGAGCCAGTGTTAGTTATAGAATAGTATCAGTTATGTCATAATCAGTAGTACTCTCAGTCAGTTACAAAACTTAATAGAACTTAGTCAGTTATAGAACTCAAGAAAATGCAATAAACTCAGTATCAGTCTAGTTCAACTCAGTATAACCAGTTCAGTGCCTTTCATAGAGGAGTAAGATTCAGCACCGAGTGAAACCAAAGTTGAGGGCTCACCTGCCAGTATAGGGTATGATCCTTAGAAGAAATCTTTGTGTTCCAGAACTATGTAGCCAACGTAGGTTAAGACATCAAACCTACCAGTTGAGGGTTGATGAGATTTTTTAACCTACCAGTTGAGGGTTCTACCATTCTTATTAGAGTAGCAACCAGACGAGGGTATCTCTTTATTTGTCTTTACCCATGGCATAGTATTGACACCCTTCCAATTGGGGTTACAGATTAGACCCCAACTCAGTTATCTTATCTTATTTAGGGCATATTGGTTAGATAATTGCCTCCCTCAATTTTTATTTCAGTCTTAGTAATAGAACTTAATTCAATTCTACAGAATCAGGAGTGTCAGATATAGTCAGTTAGTATTAGTAATTCAGTTATAAGAAATCTCAGATTATCAGTTACTCTATATCAGAACTCAGTACTTAGCTTCAGAAAAGCTCATTTATAGTATATATATATATGCACAGTATTGCATGCTCGGTATTTATATTAGTTCAGATTATCCACGTACTCTCATGTTCAGTTTCTCTATATCATTCAGTCAGTTATTGTTTATGCATATGAACTCTTGCATTCAGCCTTACCTCATCTAGAAGACCAGTACATTCCACGTATTGATGCATACTCTTTTTTTGCGCTATGATGTTCCATATTATAGGTTCGGATGCTCAGGTTCCCGACCGCACATAGACAGATTCAAATTCATCCAACATATCCGATTTAGTAGTGAGTCCTCATCTGTCAATGATATTCTTTTATTTTGTTATTTTAGTAGACTCAGTATTTCAGTAGATAGAGTTAGTTAGGGGATTGTCCCATCAACTCCATTTTTAGATAGTTCAGTTAGAGGCTTTTCAGACTAGAGTTCAGACAGTATTCAATTTTATAGATTATTATTTCAGTTGATACACTTTATTAGTATTTATAAATTTTGAACCTCATGGCATTTCAACATATTATTCTACATTTATTACCAAATCATATTTCAGTGCTCACAGAAGATATCAGTCATGGGTTAACTTGTGGTCCTATGGGGTCATAAGCATCGTGTAGCGTTCGGGGTACAGACTCAGGGTGTTATAATATGGCAGCATAAAAGCTCTATTTTGGTGTTATTTAAGGGCAATACAGTCCTTTTACATCCCATAGAAGTCCCTAAACATTTATAGCCAAATTACAACCCCAATGCATGTTAATTCGTCCTAAGAAATCCCTAATTCATCTTCTAAGTCAGAAGAGGAGAAACACAACTTAGGATTTGCTCTTTCAAGCTTAAAGGTTTGATATTTTCACAAATTTTTTGTCAATTAAGGTATGTGAGGTTTTTCTTAACTATACAGGCTTGGTGAAATCAATTTAATAATGTTTAAATATTGAGAAATGATGAATTTACAAAGGGTTTTGAATTTACATTTACAATAATGCATTGTGAAACCTTCTTGGAAATTTTGTTTTGGTCTTGAGGACTTCCCCTTGAAACTTGATTGTTACTAGTATATATATATATGGATGTAATGGATGTTTTGAAATTTGAATCGAGAGCATGAAGATTTATACTCCCTCCCTTGTTATGAACTATTTTATTTCATATTAAGAAAGCATGATGGAATTGTCTTCACTGTTGTGAATTGAATAATTGGTGGTCTGAACATCATTTTGAATAAAAATAGTTGTAAGATGATAATGTATTATTGAGAAGTATGAATTATAAGTCTTGGGATGACGATACCAAATAGATGAATGCCACAACAGATTCAGAACATACTAAAATATAGATTTTACTCAAATTTTTAGATTTTGAATTCAGAAAGATGCATGTTTAGAAAATGTTGAAAATGCTATTAAAGAGAGTTATATGGTTACTCAAAGAAAGTATGAGTTGAAAGACTCAATATGAGTTGAAAGACTCAATTCTAGAAATCATGATTTTCTGACACGGGATGATGGTACCTGCTTTATAGTCTTATGTACCTTAATTCATGTTGTCCCAATTTGGGAATATGGTTAGGAGCCATGCTATGTGGTTTTGTGCACTACCATGATATGTTGATTTTATTAAGGGTCATGGCACCATGATGTATGGTCTAGAGTATCTCTCCTTAAAGATACTCCAATCCTTGCAGTAAAATTGGATTAGGGGCTTGACAATCGAGTCAAGGCCGGATTCCATCTAGCCCATGGAATTACAGATTATAGGGTGTACCATCTAGCTCAAAAGTAACTTAAAAAATAGTTCATGTCTTCAAAGAAATGTTTCAAATTCTGTTAAGTATGCCCATGTGTTTTCCTATATTGTATGTAAACTATTTTACGATTTTCTCTCACTTATGTTCTATAAAAGTACATTATTTTGTATTGCTCTATGTACCAGTATATTTATATTGACCCCCTATATTTCAGGATCTGAGGCTCAGTCTTAGTGTCTCACTAAGTAGTATACCACTGTCAGATGATTAGAGTTGGTGAGCCTCCCTTATTTCGGAAGGTCTTGTCTCATGTCATGATTTTATTATTTTTAGTTCATGGTTTGATCGGGGGCCTTGTTCCAGTTTAAGACAGAAGTTTTTGTCATATTGTTAGAGATTTCACAGACTAGTGTCATGTATTTTGAATGCTAGAAGCCTCATTTCATATTGTCTATTTGAATTAAGAAGTTGACAATGTTTACATTTTGTTATGTCTTCCAAAATTTTGTATAGTTTATGAATTATGCATATGATTTCTAGTTAGAAGGGCTCTTGGGATTTTATGGTTAGGGATGCTCGCCATGACCTGGTCCCTGGTTCGGGTAGTGACAAACTTTGTATTAGAGTACGGTTCATGGTCCCAGGGTGTCTGTAAAATCGTGTTTAGTAGAGTCTTTCTTATGGTTGTGTTGTGCACCACACTTATAATCAGAAGGCTATCGGGCATTTAGGAGTTGTTTCATATTCTTTCATACTCTATTTCATCCTATAGCGTCGTCCATAAGAAAGTTATCCAAATTTCTTCCTTTCTCTAATTTCATAGGTCATGCCTCATTATTGGGACAATATATGCCTAAGAGACTAGCTTCCCTAATGATATGGTTCTTTTTTATATAGTCATAAATGATTATGAAATTGCACAAGGACTGGAGGGAGCTCCATATGTGCTTCCAAGTGTATTGATTTAAGCTTATACCCCTATCTACATCAATTGTCCATTTGACCCTGAGGTATAAAGTGTATTCAGCGTCCTTTTATAAAACCCTTGTTGTAGATATTATACGTAAGGGTAATGATGTATGGCAGAATGTTGGAACATTATTTCCTACCAATTTATAACCTATGAGCTATAATAATATAATGCCCCAAAATCTCATCCCAATTTATAACCTATGAGCTATAATAATATAATGCCCCAAAATCTCATCCCGAGATGTCACATAGTGCTTAAGGCTACAAGTAGTCCTAAGCTAACCCTGTGATCTTGCTACTTCTTCTAACACTTACGTTAAGATAGTCTAGCCAAGAATAAATATTGTATCGTATCAAAACTAAAAATAATAAACGATAGATACTGTCTCGAAAAAAAATATTAATAGTCTTTAAACAAACTTGTAGTCCGACAAGCCTCTACTACTAACAAAGAACTAGAGAGCCATTGGAACAGACGCCCAACTGACTCAAACTAAACTAAAAATGATAGTCCATATACAAAAAGAAAACTAAAAATCTGAAGAAGTAGGCCCTAAAATCATGAGGACTCGCCACTGTGGGAGCGTAGATAAGGATGCTAGAACTACTCACGCCATAGATACTGAGCACCTAAACCTATATTATGAGATAATATAGCACAGAAACGTATATATGGATCAGTACTTTGAGGATGTACTAAACATATGGGGGTGCAATGCAACAAATAAACAATATCATCAACTTTGAAGAAAACAGGAATGCTGACATAAATGGCTCACATAGCTTGAGGAAAAACTGAAATCTGAATCTCATAAATCATGTATAATAAAGCATATAGTACAAATCTCGTGAGTCATTATATTTACTTCAACAATCTTTATTCTCCATCTTGTTATAAAAACTTTGTAAGAAAGAGGAATCTTAAAACAATAGCTTTCAAAACTTATACTTTGATCCTATAGAGAGTAAGGGACTTCTTTAAAACTTAGAGATTATAGGACTTTGGGACTTAGGAACTTTGGGCTTGGAAGTTTCTTGTAACCAACATAAACTATGTGAGCTGACATGGAGTTCAATGTCTTGCCCACGTTGGGGAGAGCTATCTATCCTTGCCATCAGAATAGAACCTTTAATTCTAGTTATCACTATCTTAACCCACTTAGGGTAATTCAGAAAACCTATGGTGGCTCGTAGTTCTGGGGCATGAGACCTCAAAATCATACCCACTCGGTACTAAATACTACTCCCAAACTTGTTGCTCAGAACTTTTAGGAAATTCACCTTAAAATAGCATAAGGTTTATAGTTAAAACTAATTATGCTTATCTTTGCCTTAAATCATAACTTGAATGAATAGTGTGGATTCCTATCTTAGCTTGGTTCAAATGATCAGCTTTCTTCATCAAAAATAGAAAATATCTATTCATGGGATGCTTAAATCATGATCATTCTTGAAGTTCAACATACATACTAGGGCTTAATGGCCCATGCCTCAATTTCATATCAAACACCATAAAAATTCATACTTTATAACACAATTGTTCATAATTAAATTTACAATCTAAAAATTTCATCCATAGGCATAGAAATATAAATAAAATCATGTAATTCAACTCTCAATCCATGGAGAATATTATAATCTTGCAAATAATGGTAATGGGTATAAACCCTAACTTAATTTTCATGAAAATCATAGTAAAATTCAGAAATTTATAACTTAAAGAAAGTTTTTGGGGATAAGAACGCAAGGATTGTTCTTGTTCAAACCGCACATACCTTAGATTGATAAACTTGGATGAACAACTTGCTCTTGAGATATTATTGGAACTCTTGAATAAGGGTTGTTGGAATTCTTGCACTAGAAACTTGGACTCTTGACTTAAGTTGGAGAATTGATGGAGAAATCTTGAGTTTCTTAGAGGAGAAGTTTGATGAACTACGGATTTTTGTTGGGGGATTTTGAGAAAAGTGGTATATGATGCTTGTAATGACCTTAAATCAGGTGTTTGGATGATTTAAGTGGCTTGGAAAAAGCCCAAAATACCCCTTTTAACTTTTGAATGAAACTAAAAAAAATATAATCGAGAGCTCGATTTTATCGGCCACTGTAATGCACCACAATTACGGTGGTTCACTGGAATTTGACAAATGGGAATTTGGGGGTCACCGCGACATGGAGACATCGTGTTGTCCCATTGGTTGGGACTTGGAATTTCAGCGCGACGCTCCACAAATGAACTAGGCGACTGGAAATTGACTATTAGGAAATTGGGATCCTTTGTGATGCTCCACCATCACAGAGTCCCACTGGAATTTGACAATTGTTAAATAAACCCTCTCCACGATACGCTAAATACCATAGTGACAGTGTTTTATGACTAGAACTTAAATTATCTATAACTTCTTGCCCGATTTTCAGATTTAGGCGAATCTCATAGGAAAGCTAATTCAATTTCCCACATGATAAAAATTCAAAATAGGAAAATTCTATATGATTTAAATATTACTCACTTTGGAAGTCATCCCTTAATCTTCTAGAAACGAAAGTAGACTTGAAGAAAGTTTGGGGTATCACAAAGATGGTCCACAAGTTAGTAACATGAATTCACAGGCTTAGAAGTTAGAATGAGGGTGACTTTTCCGTAAATAATCTAGTTTATTTGTATAACCTTTGATTGAGGGGTGGGTTACCTTTTTATAGTAATCGACTATTATGGTAGCAATAATTGTAGATTGTATGGTAGTCTATGAAGAAAGTGGCTGGCTATGTTTATTATTTATTTAAAATAGGAAGGTTCTCAGAATAGATAGTTATGGTGGTTGTGGAAATCATTTATAGGTTATGAGTGAAGAGGGGTAGATTAGTCGATAAGTTATGGGAAAGACTCATTGGTGTAAGTGGAATTCGAAGGTAGTCTAAATGTATGCTTGGGTAAGTAGGTGTGATGTGACAAATTAGAATATGTTGATAAGATTGGAATGGGCTATATTATAAAATTAAGATTGACTATCTTTATTATGTGACTTTGCCCCCTTGATTGTGTTTTCTCTAGTCGTTGAAACTAGTACAATGTGTGAGAAGGTATGTAGTACATTTATAGGTGTGTAGTAATGTCGTGGAGAGGATGAACTTATGGGTCATAGTTAAATGAAGTAATAGACTTAGGTTGATACTTCTATTTGATGGACTAGTATAATATGCGGCATGCTTCATTAGTGTTACATGTTTAACCCTAGACTATGATCTTGAACTTTAGACGTGAAGTATGGTGGTAAGAGTAGTATCTTAAGATTTATGATGCATATTTTGTGGGAATGAATTAGTAGGCTAGATGTAATGTTTGAAATAGCCTAGTTTGGCAACTTACGGAATAAGGAGTGGAAAATTGTGATATACATATATATATATATATGTAGTCATGAAGATTAGTGTTACGGGTGATGAATTGTGGTTGAGTCATTAGTGGATAAATGCATAAGTATAAAAGAATAAGTTGAACCCCGAGGTAGTGTGTTGTTAGATAAGGCGTGATGTGTATGAGTATCACATGTACCTAGATTTCATTCTCGAATTTTATAGTATAGAAAAGTCTGGGGAGTTGTGTATAATGTTATATATTGTTGCATTGAGGAAATATATGTAGGTAATATGTGCCTTTGGTATAGATTTACAAATTTCATTATGTTGTAAGTTATGTAATTATTGGTCTAACATTAGAATGTTAAGTAGTGGAAAGTGGATATTTATGTGATAGGAGTGAGGATTTGTACACTCATAAAACTCTAAGTTGTAGGTTGATGGCTATAAAGGATAGAAAAAGTGAAGAGTAGAATTCTTAAAACAATGACTCTAGAGTATAGTTAAAAATGGGAGTTTAGCATTTATGTGTATAGTGATACCCTATTGTGTTGAGTGTTGTGCTTATAGATATAATGAGAAGATATGTCCTCAAGTCTAGTAGTGTGATTTTGATCTAAGAAGGAGATGATGAGTTAAGGCAATTCTCAAATTTACTCATGTTGGAAAATTTTAGGGAAGAGTCTGGATTAATCAATTCCTATCCAAGCAAGCTTCTCCTACTTCAATTTGAATGGACATCTACCAATGTCATATGTAGTCAAGTCTTGCCTATGTCTAAGGTTTGAGTTTTTAATGAAACTCATGTCATGTTCCGACCTCTAAACTAGAAGCAATAATGTCCCTCAGTGATCTAATATTCCAAGTATCCAAGCTCTACAATATGTTGCTCATGATCCATAAAAAAAAATTCATGCCTCACATAATGCTTGGTTTGAAGAAACTATGCTTTCTATACGTTACCGATTCATTTTATGCCAGAATTTGCCAAAGTGATAAAGTTTATCTAACTCATGGAAAATTTTAGTTCTTTAAATTAGTATCAATCTCTTCAAGTGGTAATCCTTGTCTCAATTGTTAACTACATAAATTTTGGCTTTATGCTAATTAGCCCATGATATGTGCACCCATTTTTATCATGAAGCTCTTTTGATGCCTTTGCATATTTTTGTTGAGGAAAAATGTTCAATGTGAGGTTACGTTCCTTATTCCATTTTTTAGAGCTTAAGTAAGTCCCTACCAATCATTCGGGGACGAATGACCCCATGGGTGAGATAATGTAACACCCCTCATCTTCATGCTAGAATTTAAACCATCGTTCATATATGTATAGACCCGAACTAAATGATTCCTTGTTAATATATGTGTGGTGATCAATCCTATAGTGTGAGAATGCCTTTCAATATGAATTGAGGTAAAAAAAATCCCCTAACTTAAAAACGAGTTGAAAACTTTTCTCTCGATTAAGTTTTACTGTATGCTTCAAGTTGGGTCAATTTACATCGACTATTACTCCTATAATATGATGAGTTAGAGGGCCTAATATATATCAAATGAAAGGTATTCAAATATTCTTTCCAACGCCCCCAACTGTTTGTTAATCCGAGTTTAGAGTAAAAATTTATGAGTGTTTGAGTGAGACACTGTCCAGATTATGTGATGGGGCATGCGATGCCCACTTAAGGCTATGGCATGGGTTGTACATTGCGTTGCATAGCTTATGTCATAGGATGTGCATCGCCCACCTTGGGTAAAGTAGCGTAAAAGCTTCGTTTTAGTGTTATTTAAGGGAAATACGGTCCTTTAATGTCCCACAACAGTCCCTAGACATTTATAGCCAAATTACAACCCTCATGCACGTTAATTCCTCCTCAAAATCACTAATTCATCTTCTAAGTCACAAGAGGATAAAAGCAACTTAGGGTTTGCTCTTTCGAGATTAAAGGTTTTATCTTTCATGAATTCTTTGTCAATTAAAGTACGTGGGGTTTTCCTAAACTACATGGGCATGGTGAAATTGTTTTAATAATGTGTAAATGTTGAGAAATCATGAATTTACAAAAGGTTTTGAATTTACATTTACAATGATGCATTGTGAAACCTTCTTGGAAATATTGTTTTGGTCATGAGGACCTCCCCTTGAAACTTGATTGTTACTCATATATATATATAGGTGTGCAATGGATTTTTTGAAATTTGAATCGTGAACATGAATATTTATATTCCCTCTCTTGTTATGACCTATTCGATTTCATATTAAGAAAGCATGATGGAAGTGTCTTTACTATTGTGAATTAACTTGGTATTTGTGATACTATGAAGAGAGGGCAATTTTATGAATTGTATAAAAGAAAGTGACAATTTAAAGAATTTCATGGTTTCTTACAAGATACATGACCACCACGTGTTTGTGAATTGAAATTTAGGATATCTTCCTAAGTTTTCACGAATTTCACTATAAGCAACATCTTGCATTGTTTGAATAATTTGGTGTTTTGAACATCGTTTTGCATAAAAATAGTTGTAACATGATAATGTGTGGCTGAGAAGTATGACTTGCAAGTCTTGGTATGATGATACCAAATAGATGAATCCATAGCAGATTTAGAACAGACTAAAATACATATTTCACTCAAATTTTCAGATTTTGAATTCAGAAAGATACTTATTAAGAAAAGGTTAAAAATGGGATCAAAGAGAGTTAGATGGTTACCCGAAGAAAGTAAGAGTTGAAAGACTCAATGCTAGAAATCGTGATTTACCAACACGGGGTGACGGTACCATGCTTTATGGTCTTGTGTACCTTGATTTATGTCATCCCAATTTGGGACTATGGTTAGGAGCCATACTATGTGGTCTTGTGATCTACCATGACATGTTGATTTGATTAGGGTTCATAGCACCATGTTGTGTCGTCTTGCGTGTCTCCCCTTATAGATACTCCAGTCCTTGCAGCAAACTTAGATTGGGGGTTTGGCCGTCGAGTCAAGGTACGATTCCTTATATCCTATGGAATTACAGATTGTAAGGTATACCATCTAGCTAATAAGTAACATAAATGGTGGTTCATAACTTCAAAGAAATGTTTCAAAGTCTTTTAAGTATGCCCATGTCTTTTCCTATATTGTATGTAAACTGTTTTAAGAATTTCACTCTCTTATGTTGTATAAAATACATTATTTTTGATTATTCTGCATGCTAGTACATTTGTATTGACCCCCCTATTTCAGGATCTAAAACTCAATCCTGGGGTCCCGTTAAGCAGTAGATCATTACCAGAAGATTGGAGTTGGTGAGCCTTCCGCATTTTGGAAGGCCTTGTCTTATGTGAAAATTTTATTATTTTTAGTTCATGGTCCGACCGAGGGCCTTGTCCTGATTTTAGACAGAAGTTGTTGTAATGTTGTTAGAGATTTTGCTGTCTGGTGTCATGTATTTTTAATATTGTGAGCCTCATTTCGTATTGTCTATTTGAATTAAGAAGTTGACTATGTTTCCATTTTGTTATGTCTTCCACAATTCTTTATAGATTATGAATTATGCATATGATTTCAAGTTAGAAAGGATCTCGAGCCTTCATGGTTCGGGATGCCCATTATGGATAGGGCCTCAGTTCGGGTCATGACATAGACAACAATGAATCAAAATGGAAGAAGTTTCAACAACAATATTTATAATAAATAAGGATAAAAGATAGAGCCAATTAACTTTCTATATTGCTTCACAGATTAGCTCAAGTTGATGAAAAGGCAGAGACGGAATAGAGAAACTTACTAGAGTTTTACTTTAGTAGGATTAATAATTCAAATCAATCCAAGCCACATCTATAACCATATTTCACTCATCTAATTCTGTAATTGCATTTAAAAAAGCTTCAGAATCTCAGAATTAGATATAAAGTTTCATCTGAAATGAAGGCAAAATCTTAAACACTCATATATTCCTTTGGTATTAGTCTCATCCAATGGTAGATCCAGGATTTCACTAAGATTCAAAAAATAAAAATATAGTGCATGGACAAAATCTTAAAACACTCATATATTCCTTTGGTATTAGTCTCATCCAATGGTAGATCCAGGATTTCACTAAGATTCGAAAAATAAAAATATAGTGCATGGAGTTTGAACTTAGAAACTCCCGATGAATATGAACTCCCTAAACTACTAACCCAACATTTAATCTAATGTTTAGGAGATTCTAATTCTACATATATGTAAAAAAAACTATCTTTAATACATAATATAATTTTTTTCTAGGGGAGTTTCCGTGAACACACTAGCACCTCTCTAGATCTTCCCCTGGTCTTGTCATTTATCAATGTAGTATCAATGTTAGATTGCATGATTATATTTAATTAAATTATTTTGACAATATCAAAACATTACCTTGTAATTTGAAAACTAAAAAAGTCATGGTTACAAGTATATAAATTAGATCAAAGGAAAATAACTTGACTGTGATAAAAGAATTATACCTAAGTATTTATAAATAAGGGAAAATGTGGGGAAAATACGTGTACTTAGGCGAAATTTGTAGTTACGCACCCTGAAATTTGCAGGGGTCCTATGACCCCCTATACTATTTCTTACAATATTTAACTTGTATATATTTTCCCCTTATCGAACATTTTTTTCTTACACGCGCAGTGTGCGTGAAATACCCATAGTGGTCTAAGTACCAAATATATACTAGTTAAATATGTTAAAAATTAGTCTAGACGGGTCATAGGACCCTCGCAAAGTTCAGGATGAGTAACTGCAAATTTCATCAAAGTATAGGATTTTTAGTACCTTTTCCCTATAAATAACTATCTAACATAACCTAAAATGCTATTTATTTTCTGCAAAAATAACTGAACTGTTATAAAATAATAAAGAACAAAGAAGAAGAAAGAGAGAAGAGAGGAGACTTCTTTATTTCTCTTGAGGGATTTCTTGATGAGTTAATTACAATGAAGAAAACCCCCTTTATTTATAAGGGAAAACTAACCTTAGGTTTTCTAACTTTTCCATAAATAGGCATTCACTATATATGGTAAAGTAGACATTCACTACATATGGTAATATATTTATAACACTCCTTCTTGAATGTCTAATTAATAGATAATGTGCCTCGTTAAATCCTAACTAGAAAAAACCCAGTGGCAAAAAAATCTAGTGTTGGAAAAAGAGTACGCATCTCTAACAATACGCATATAGACTGCCTCATTAAAAACCTTATAAGGAAAATCCAGTTAGACAAAACCTCGTAAGGGAAAAAGAGTACAACGCGTATTAAATCCCCTTAATGAGAACATCCTTAAGCCTTTGCATCCCGATCCTGTGCACCATTCTCTTAAAAGTTGCAATTGAAGGAGACTTGGTGAATAAATCAGCCACATTGACACTTAAACGAATCCATTGCACGTTAATATCACCATTCTTTTGGAGCTCATGTATGTAGAAAACTTTTGATAAAGTGTGCTTCGTTCTATCTTCTTTTATAAATCCTCCCTTAAGATGTGCTATGTATGTTGCATTATCTCCGTATAAAATTGTGGAAATATTTCAAACCATATTTTTTGTATCATGGACCTCATCCATATATATTCTCAGTTTGCTTTATGAATAGCGATTATCTCAGCATGGTTCGATAAAGTGGATAGATAGACTACTTTGTATATCTCCAAGATATAGCAGTATCCCCACATATAAACACATTACATGTTTGAGACCGAGATTTATGTGGCTTAAATAAATACCCAACATTAGCATAATCAACAAGATCAAAACTACAATCTTTAGAATAAATAAGCTTATATGCTTGATCTCATTTCTATGTCTCCTAGTAGGAACAGAACTATATCTTGCTAATAAATTGACCGAAAAGGCTTTATCACGCCTTGTGGTATTTGGAAGATACATGAGTGTACCAATTGCACTAATATATGATACTTCATAACCAATCTAAATTGGTATATTTTCATTTCATCAAATATTGTATTGCTTTTGAAAACTCTCCAAGAGTTTCAATAATTTTCAAGCCATAAGATTATACAATATAAGGATTCTAAATAAGTTTCCCGGCAACTTTTATATGCTTCAAATATTCTGAATTCTTAAACACGTTTTCATGTAAATTTTGTCAAGTAACAATATTCAACATTTCATATATGACATCTTCAAGTGTCTGGACTGCAAATCAAATAAGTTTTACGCTTACCAAGCTGTATCCTTTCATGTCACTTGATAAATATTTCTACGTCAGTATGCTTAAATAAATGTAGATTTTAGATCCTCATAATATCTTGCAATAGTACTTTAATATTATGTTAAAGATATCATCGATGGTTTCTCATTTTGTATCAGTTTGCGATGTTACATAACATTTTGAGATCTCATCACTTCATTATTTTTAGGTACCCAAACCTCTCATAAAGTTTTATGAAGTGTTATGTCGTAGGATCTTCAAGAGCACATTGTCTTCTTATTATGATTATTTGCTCCTTATCCTTTTCAAGGATTATTTAATTTGGAATCGAATGGTCTATCACTCTTCATATATTCATAGACTTTGTCCTTTAGGGACACAAAATAGGAGCACTTGCAGCTTAAATATGAGATGCTTTTGGCATTTGACTTGAATTATCTTTTGAATGAAGATCTAGCGCTAATTCCTAACATATTTCATAGTTACTTACAATCTCCCCCTTATGTTAGGAAAACTAACATACATCCTCCATTTTTTTGAGGAATCCATCTTTATGCATTATGGTATACTCATTAATCAAATACCATACATCAAAACTACTAGATAGAATAATTGATTCCTGACCTTGAACCAATTAAGAGGGAAGTATTATCATAATTTATTGGTCTAATGTATGTAAGTCTTATTGTATGCAACATATCATAATTTAGACCAACACATGAAGCTTTGTTCTCATCAGAAATGGTTTAGCTATGTATTGAAGGCATTCGATGCGAAACCATCATCATCAAGATGAATTATCTTAATTATACAATATGAAAGTTATGCTCTTAACTCAATTTTATTGAGCAAACAACTTTATGAATGTCAAACTCCAGGTTGACAATAAATGTACATGTGATCATCTTATTGATGTATCTTTTCAACATATCGCATGATAGGTGAACAAGCTCTTATTCACCTTTTATTCTTTTCAGATTTTAAGGGATCAAATCCCAACATTAGTTGGTCCAACTAACTTATCACAAGAACAAGCAATATAAAAAATTCTTGAAGAATCTTCTAATTCTTCAATACATGCCTAATACTCAATATGCACATCTATGAGATGTCACAATCGTATATAAACTTATGAACTTTATACTAGTAAACACCAAGTTTACCATGTACTTTCTTTAGTAAAATTCAAATTTACTATTACATGAATAAATTTTAGAGTTACTATTCAAAATAACTTTTCTCAATTATTCTTCCTCTTTCGGAGGTGCAATTACTCTGTCTCTTTTGGAGGTTAGTTGTGAGGCCACCACAATCAAGTGCAAATTTCTATTGATAATATTTTCTAAATATTATCACATTCACCCCAGAGAATGGATCTATACTGATAAAAATCAAAATTCTCATTCTCTAAGAATGAAATACAATTGTGCATTAAACGTATCAAATTATGATAGCTTATAATCTCTTTCATAATATTGCTACTTCAGGAGCACATCAAGGCATACATATCATTTAAAGCATATCATATATTTCTAGAACATTAACTTCAAGAATGGAGAAAATTGTCATCTTTCAGACTTATCATATATTTCTACCGCATTCACTTCATGGAATGGAGCATATTTAATGGGACATGTTTTTATGACTTTTTAAAAAACCCACATAATTTTGTCTTAGCCATAATTATATGATCAATATGGTATATTGAGATTCAAACTCAATATCTTATCCATATAAAAAGGTGTCTTAGGCAATAACTCAATGAAACTTGAACCCAACATCTTATCATCATGGTGCATTGGAACTTTTAACCCAATGTCTTATTATCTTAATAATATGAGACTTAAATTCATCATCGTATATTTACAATATTGTTCTTCATGAACAAATTTGAAGCATAAGTGGTTTTAAACCAATTATTTTTTTCTTGAATCCAATAATAGTTATATCATTAGTAGCAAAAGATAAATAACATAAGGAATTACTAACCTTGAAATTGTCTTTTTAATTATAATCTCAACTTGTTTGGCATAGTCTCGTGTTGAAAATGTGTTATAAAATAATAAAGAACATAGAAGAAGAGATAGAGAAGATAGAAGAGAGGAGACTTTTTTATTTCTCTTGAGGGATTTCTTGATGGGTGTAATACCCCGTATGTTTCTAAGCTAGGAGACGAACCATTTTTCCTACATATGAAACCTACTATCCTGTTAATATCACTTTAGTGCATGACTTACAATGAGTATCCTAGTGATAAGATAGCTATGATACATTAAGCATGTTAATATGAGTCACTTAAGATAATACAAAAGCTAAGAGTTTTTGAATCCATCAAGTTTTAGTGTTTGATTTTGCAAGGGTCATCTTTAAACGAGTATAACTCGATTTTAATATGGTATTTCTATATATTTATACCCACCAAATTATATATAATTGAATTAGATTTCCAAAGATACCAATTTCTCCTTAATCCAATACCCGAGCGAAAAGTTATGCCCATTTTCGTGAGAGACAGTAAGCATAGGCGATTCCAAGCATAGGCGATTGGTTAGGCACCACACAAACAAGGCATAGGTGATCACTTGGGCACCGCCTAAGCCAATTCTAGGTGTCAAAAATACTCTGTCTTGAGTTTTTTTAAAGGGAATTAAGTCTTTAAATACTCCTTATACATCCCTAAACTTAACCCTACGCAATTTATATCTTCTAAACATACTGCAACCCTATTTTCATCTAAAAGCTCATCATCCAAGAGCACTAAAGGAGAAAAAAAACTAGGGTTGCATAAGTAATCTTGAAGATCCGATTTCAAGGAAATTCCTCCCTCAATCATCAAGAATCTTCCTTCTAAGATATGCGTAGTGTTCATCTATGGATTCAATTAGTTCATAGAGTTCAAGAATCCATCTTTAAAATATAAAAGGTTGGTTGATTGTGGTGATATAATCATAACTATGTTGATTCTTGATTGTTTTTCCTTTTTTCATTATAAAGTATGATTTCTATATTGTTGGGTATTGATGATCATGTTGTTGATATTGGGTGATTCCCAAGATGGAATCTTTATATGTTTTTATGAATTCATGATATCATATGATTTGGAAACATGTAAATTTGGTTGTTTATGATGTTTAATTTGATGATTTCACCTATGCTTAAGATGTGCATGTAAGGTGTTTGATAAAATGCCTAAGGAACTATAAATAATGCAATATAGCTAAATTGTGACTAAGTGAAGGATTCACGATATGCCCTTACGTCCCAATGACTTCTATGTTGATAATGTGCCTTGTAAATGTTGTTGGAATACTCATGAACTATTCTTATGAGATTATGCTATGTTTACTTGCAAATCCTACTTATGAACAAGATGTATGATAACCATGCAGTCCATATGAACTTCCATGCTATTGGTATGTGTTGCCAGTATTATTATGCAATGAACATGAAATTAAGATTGTGCAAGTACTTCCAAGTGATATGAAATCCTTTTCTTGCAATACATTGTTGATAACCATGCTTAGTATGAGATCCCTACTTATGATATTATAAATTATAGACTCTACTCTTATGATCAAGTCAGTCATGTGTGTCAGTTTCCTTCCATCGAGTCCTGCGGGTACTTGTACCCAAAAAATATAGTTGTGTGCCTAGAACCATGTCATTTTTCACGATACTCTCAGTCAATCCATGATCTATAGAATTCAGTCAGTTATGTGACTCAGGAAAACTCAAAAATCTCAGTATTCTTAGTAGTCCAGTAATCTCAGTAATCTCAGTAACTTTAGCAATCTTAGTATTCATAGTCAATCTCAGTAACTTCAGTACTCTCAACCAGTCCTCAGAACTCAGTACATTCCATCAGTCATTGGAATCCAATAAACTTAGTTTAGCTCTGCTAAACAATACCACTAGTATCAGTCCAGTTAATCAGTATCAGTTCAGCTAATCAGTTCAGTTCAGTTATTTAGTTCAGCTTAGTTATTCAGTTAAGTGTCCTTTAGATGGGAGTAGAAGTTCACACCGAGTGAACCTAAGAATGGGAACTCACCCACCATTCTAGGGTGTGATTTTTAGTAGCAATCCTTGTGGTCTAGAACTACGTAGCCAACGCAGGTTGAGACATCTTAACCCATCAGATTAGGGTTCATGAAGTGGCTTAACCCATCAGTTTAGGGTTCCCACCGTTCTCATTGAGTACTCGCCAGATAAGGGTCACTCATAGCTATCCTTACCAGTAGCGCGGTATTGACACCCCTCTAGTCGGGGCAGAGATTAGACCCCAGCTTAGCCATAACAGCATACACGGGGCATGTCGGTTAAACACTACCTCCCACAGTTTTAGTATCTGTCTCAGTCAAAGAACTTAGATAGTTTTTCAAATTTTAGTATATCAAGACTGTCAGATACAGTCAACTCAGAAATAGAATTGAACTCAGATAGTTTTCTTTAGATTTATGGCCTGTTAGATACAGTCACTTATGCTATCAATCATAAAAGTTATCGGAAATTATGCTATCAGTACTCAACTTCAGGACTGTCAAATATAATCAATCAGACCAATTCTTCATACTTCAAACTGTCAGAAATAATCATTCTTTTATTAGTAATATAGTATCCGTCTCCCAGTATTCAGTAATACAGTATCAGATCCATTACTTAGTAGTGATTTACATATCAAGATTAGTAAACTCAGTCTTTTAGAATCTTATTATCAGTACACTCATGTTGTTAGTATTCAGACTCAGTAGTCAGTATTTCCATGAGTTCAGTTACAGTTACGTATGTATGTATGTACTCTCACGTTCATATCAGTCAGTATCTTTTATGCATATAACCCTTTGCATTTAGCCTACCTTACTCGTATACTCAGTACATTCAGACGTACTAACGCATTTGTGCTATGGTGCTTTCTCTTTTGTTACACCATAAGTTCAAAGGCATGAGCTCCAAATTAGCAGTCAGAGTTAGACGTGAGTCCTCATCCTTCGAGGACATGATGATTTCATTTCTATTTCAGTTTTCAATTTATTTCAGTAGTTGGAGTTTATTGGGGACATGTCTCATCAACTCCTTATTCAGTTCAGTTAGAGGCTTTCAGACTAGATGTCAGATTAGATGTTCAGACTTCAGTATTTATGTTTATTTTTTTGGTATTGTTATACCATATTTTTAAGATATGTATTAGTATTGAACCTTATGGACTTACAGTTCATGTTTCTACAAATTTTATGAGATATTATGCAGTTTACAGGTACAGATATCAGTCATGGGTTAGCTTATGGTCCCTCGGGGTCATGAGCACCGTGTAGCATTTCGGTTCAGTGAATCGGGGTGTTACAAACTTGGTATCAAAGCCTAGGGTTCAACAGTGTTCTAGGAAGACTAAAAGTTTCATCAAGTAGAGTCTAGTACATAGGCGTGTTGTGCACCACACTTATGTGCAAGAGGCTATGAGATGTTTTAGGAACAGCTTTCCTTCTTTCAAGTCTCAAGATCGTGCTATAGATAGTTTCTTTAAGGAAACCATGTAGATTCATATCATGTACCCCTCATGTTCACTTTACCTTACTTTCAAGGTAATAAAAACAGTGAAGTTCAAAGTCCTAAAGACTGGGCTTTCTCAGACAGTCCCTATGGTCAGTTATGAGATTAGCAACAGACTCAAATAGTATCCCACCAGTTCATTATTGTTCCAAGGTCATACAGATTTTATTCATGATCATGAGAAATCATTCTTGACCCCAGAAGTTTAGCAGTAGTAGAGTTGGGATAGTATTATTCTATTTGATCAGATTATGTATTCATGGGAATTAAATCAGTAGGCTTGAACAGTATGAGGTAAACACTTAAGTTTATTGACTCAAAATTAAGCATTAAGGTATGAATGTGATATTAGCAGTATATGAGGAAACAGAATCAGATGATGTGTTTAGTAAGACAAACTAGTGTTGAACATAATGTAGGTATGTGATGGTAGATCAAGTACCTAAGCCAGGCCCTCAGATTTCAGTAGTAGAGCCAGTATGTATAGAAAGTAGTAAAGAAAGACAATTCCAGACCCATTCTCATATCAGTGCAGAGTTTTTCACTTCAGCTATCACGAAACCAACTCAGGCATTGCATACCAACTCTATGGTCACGAACTATAATCATGTATGAATTCAATATCCAGAATAAGGAGTCCTTTTTAATCCACATTACGAGTCATGTTCCATGAGAATAATATATTTTTACACACTTTCCATGGGATTATGTGTGTCATCAGTTCCCAGTATAAGGGGATCAGTTCCAGCTTCCTCAGTATTCAAATCATGTCCCATGAGTACAAAAAACTCTAGACTCAGGTCATGAAGCTCATGACTCATGTACGCATATCATGCTTTCTAGTATACTTAGCTTCCATGACTCATGCTATTCCCCTATAGATCAGATACATTTAGACTATGTCATGTATATTCTTAGTTCAAACCTTATTGGTAAATCCAAACTATTGATATTTTATTCCTCATGTTTCTGTCATGTGTCAAGTTTAGTTTGTATCTATTCATGTTTCAGGTCCTCCTGATTTACTCCTCCAGTTAGCTCTTCTTATGGAACAGTGTAGTGATGAGTAGTTGTTTAGATAAGAAAAGATTGTTGCGTGCTTACTTTGCACGAGGGTGTAGTTGTGAAGATAGGCTTGAATGTCATGATAAATGTACAAGTAAACCTCTATCAAGGGGTCATATTTAGAAGTTGAGAAAGTAAAAAATGTAAGTGTAAATTAAGATCCTTGAATTATGTCAGTCCCCAGTATGTAGCCATCAAAAACTCCGTTGCAAACTCAATTATAGTTTCAGTATCCAGTACTCAGTGATCAGTGTTGAGTCCTTGAATTCAATACTTTTGTACTACCTATAGGCTTAGTTATAATGTCATCTTCAGTTCAGTAACCAGATTTGAAACTCAGTTCAGCTCCAAACATGCTTGACCATATCATTCAGGTTGTCAGTACTTAGTTATCAGTGTTTCAGTACCCCAGTTTATAGAATACCTCAGAGCCATGTCATACGCTTGGTCTCGCATTCGAAAATAATACAGACTTCATGAATCCATGCTCAGATACCTCATTCTACTCAGTTAGTCCTTATCTCCTATGCATAAAACTCAAATATCTCAGCCCAGCTATTCAGACTAAGTACTGTTTAGCTTTGCAGATCCAGTATTCAGCTATCATTTATTCAGTTAATCAAATAAGTTAGTATATTTATGCACTTGTTTTCAGCTCAGTTCATGTATCATGTCTCAGTTTCAGATCCTAGCTATTCAGTCATGACTCAATTCCTAGGTGTTTTACGAATCGCCTCAATTTCCCTTAGTAGCTCATTCAAGTTTGTATTCTTTGAGGGACATAGTGTCCCAAGGGGAAGATACATCATACCCCCAAAATTTCATGACATAAATATGCTGCTCTATTTTCTTTTGATAAATCTAGTTTGAAGAAGGGGTACTCATAAGTTAACCCTCAAACTCCAACTTCAGTCGTATGCCATGTTTTCAAGATTTAGTTCAGATCATGATATTCAATATATGCACCACGTCCTAGACTTAGTTATGTTCTCATGTTTCCGATCATGCATATGGAGTAATTAATCTCAAACCTATCGGTATTATTAGTTTAAAATAATAGTTTTCCATAAACTTACTCGTTCTCATGTTTATACTTTAGTGCCAAACTTGGTACTCAGTTCCATGCTCAATTTTTAGTTCAAACTTGATACCTTTACCATTGCATGTTCATAAGTAAGTTTAGTCATGAATTCATGCATCAGATATGTGTGATCAGTTCATTAGTACTTTCAGTTATGCATTCATGTATTATGTCAGTCATATAATCATGGATCAGATATGCATGGATTCAGCCTTTCAGTTGTGCATCAGATATGCATTCTCATTTTGAGAAAACTTACTTTATTAGAATCCTCAGCCTTATATCCATGAATCAGCTTTCCATGCATCAGATATGCATGTTCAGTATGTTGTGCTCAGCTTTCAGTCATGCCAGTCATGAACCCATGTTTCAGTAGTTTATGTCTTGTACGTACTTCATTTTATCATCTCTCCCGCTTCAGTTAATTTCCATTAGAGGATGAATGTTCCTAAGGGGGAGATATTGTAATACCCCGTATGTTTCTAAGCTAGGAGACAAACCATTTTTCCTACGTATGAAACCTCCTATCCTGTGAGTAGCACTTTAGTTCATAACTTACAATGAGTATCCTAGTGATAATATAGCTTATGATACATTAAGCATGTTTATATGAGTCACTTAAGGTAATACAGTCTAAGAGTTTTTGAATCCATCAAGTTTTAGTTTTCAATTTTGCAAGGGTCATCTTTGAATGAGTATAACTTGATGTTAATATGATATTTCTTCATATTTCTACCCACTAAATTGTAGATCATTGAATTATTTTTCCAATGATACTAATTTATCCTTAATACAATACCCGAGCAAAAAGTTATGCCTATTTTCATGAGAGGCAGTAAGCATTGGCGATTGTTTAGGCACCGCCTAACCCAAGCATAGGCGATTGGTTAGGCACCGCCCAACCCAAGCATAGCCGATCACTTGGGTGCCACCTAAGCCAATTCCAGGTGTTAAAAACACTCCGTATTGAGTTATTTTAAAGGGAATTAAGTCTTTAAATACTCCATACACGTCCCTAAACTTAACCCTACAAAAGTTACATCTTCTAAACATATTGCAACCCTATTTTCATCTCAAAGCTCATCATCCAAGAGCACTAAAGGAGGAAAATAACTAGGGTTGCATAAGTAAGCTTGAAGATCCGATTTCAAGAAAATTCCTCCGTCAATCATCAAGAATCTTCCTTCTAAGATATGCATAGTGTTCATCTATGGATTCGATTCGTTCATAGAGTTCAAGAATCCACCTTTAAAATACAAAAGCTTGGTTGATTGTGGTGATATGATCATACCCATGTTTATGCTTGATTAATTTTTCTCTTTTTCATTATAAAGTATGATTTCTATATTGTTGGGTATTGATGATCATGTTGTTGATATTGGGTGATTCCCAAGATGGAATCTTTATATGTTTTTGTGAATTCATGATATCATATGAGTTGGAAACATGTAAATTTGGTTGTTCATGATGTATAATTTGATGATTTCACCTATGCTTTAGATGTGCATGTAAGGTGTTTGATAAAATGCCTAAGGAACTATAAATCATGCAATATAGCTAAATTATGACTTAGTGGAGGATTCATGATATGCTCTTACGTCCCGATGACTTCTATATTGATAATGTGCCTTGTAAATGTTGTTGGAATACTCATGAACTATTCTTATGAGATTATGCTATGTTTACTTGCAAATCCTACTTATGAACAAGATGTATGATAACCATGCAATCTACATGAACTTCTATGATATTGGTATGTGTTGCCAATATGATTATGCAATGAACATGATATTAAGATTGTGCAAGTACTTCCATGTGATATGAAATCCTTTCCATGAAATACATTTTTTATAACCATGCTTAGTATGAGATCCCTACTTATGATATTATAAATTATGGACTCTACTCTTATGATCAAGTCAGTCATATATGTCAGTTTCCTTGCATCGAGTCCTGGGGGTACTTATACCTAAAAAATATAGCTTTTTGCCTAGAACCATGTCATATTTTTATGATAATCTCAATCAAGCCATGATCTATAGAATTCAGTCAGTCATGTGACTCAGGAAAACTCAAAAATCTCAGTAATCTCAGTAGTCCAGTAATCTCAGTAATCTCAGTGCTTAGTAACTTCAGCAACCTCAGTATTCACAGTCAATCTCAGTAACTTCAGTACTCTCAACCAGTCCTCAAAACTCAGTACATTTTGTCAGTCATTGGAATCCAGTAAACTAGTTTAGCTTTACTAAACAATACCACTAGTATCAGTCCAGTTGATCAGTATCAGTTCAGCTAATCAGTTCAGTTCAGTTATTTAGTTCAGCTTAGTTATTTAGTTCAGTGTCTTTCAGATGGGAGTAGAAGTTAGCGCCGAGTGAAACTAAGGATGGGAACTCACCCGCTAGTTCAGGGTGTAATTCTTAGTAGCAATCCTTGTGTTCCAGAACTATATAGCCAGCATAGTTTGAGACATCTTAACCCGTCATACTAGGGTTAATGAGATGGCTTAACCCGTTAGTTTAGGGTTTCCACCGTTCTCATTGAGTACCCACCAGATAAGGGTCACTCACAACTGTCCTTACCAGTGGCGCGGTATTGACACCCCTCCAGTCGGGGCAGAGATTGGAACCTATCTTATCCATAACGGCATACATGGGGCATGTCGGTTAAACACTACCTCCTATAGTTTTAGTATCAGTCTCATTCAAAGAACTGAGATAGTTCTTCAGATTTCAGTATATCAGGACTGTCAGATACAGTCAACTCAAAAATAGAATTTAACTCAGATCGT
Source organism: Capsicum annuum (assembly GCF_002878395.1). Lineage (NCBI taxonomy): Eukaryota > Viridiplantae > Streptophyta > Magnoliopsida > Solanales > Solanaceae > Capsicum > Capsicum annuum. The sequence goes on along the minus strand of NC_061122.1, from coordinate 148,895,926 downwards.
TTCCTTCAGATTTATGGACTGTCAGATACAGTCACTTATGCTATCAATCACAAAAGTTATCACAACTCATGCTATCAGTCAGCTTCAGGACTGTCAGATACAGTCAATCAGACCAGTTCTTCATAATTCAAAATGTCAGAAACAATCATTCCTTTATCAGTAATATGGTATCCGTCTCCCAGTATTCAGTAATACAATGTCAGATCCATCACTTAGTAGTGATTTACATATCAAGATTAGTAAACTCAGTCTTTCAGAATCTCATTATCAGTACACTCATATTGTCAGTATTCAGACTCAGTAGTCAGTATCTCCATGAGTTTAGTTACAGTTACGTATGCATGTATGTACTATCACGTTCATATCAGTTAGTATTTTTTATGTATATAACCCTTTGCATTTAGCCTACCTCATTCGTATACTCAGTATATTAAGACGTACTGACATATTGGTGCTATGGTGCTTTCTCTTATGTTACACCATAGGTTCAAAGGCATGAGCTCCAAATCAGCAGTAGATTCCAGGATTAGCATTCATAGTTAAACGTGAGTCCTCATCCTTCGAGGATATGATTATTTTATTTCTATTTTAGTTTTTAGTTTATTTCAGTAGTTGGAGTTAGTTGTGGACATGTCCCATCAACTCCATATTCAGTTCAATTAGAGGCTTTCAGACTAGATGTCAAATTAGATGTTTAGACTTCAGTATTTATGTTTCTTTGTTTTTTTGTATTGTTATACCATATTTTTCAGATATGTATTAGTATTGAACCTTATGGCCTTATAGTTCATGTTTCCATATATTTTATGAGATATTATGCAGTTTACAGTTATAGATATCAGTCATGGGTTAGCTTGTGGTCCCTGGGGTCATGAGCACCGTGTAGCATTTTGGTTCAGCGAATCGGGGTGTTACAATGGGTTAATTACAATGTAGAAAAACCCCTTTATTTATAGTGAAAAACTAACCTTGGAGTTTCTACCTTTTTCATAAATAAGCATTCATTATATATGGTAAAGTACACATTCACTATATATCATAAAGTAGACATTCACTACGTATGGTAATATATTTATAACACAATACTATCTTGGAATGTTTTTTCCTTCTCTCACTCTCTTTTTTCTTAGCCTGGATGGATCATTTTTATGCACATTATAATCACTATTTTTGTTTGACAGAATCTTTAAAGGTAGAAAAATAAGAAAAAAACAATAACTACATCAATTATTATAGAAGGAGCAAATCTTAAAATATAACAAAAGCCTGATACATATTTTTTATGTTAGTAACTCTAAAGAGATAGTTTAATGTGTTACACTCTTGTTTGTTGATTTAATTGACTAAGACAAATGATAGACAATCCAAAATACCACACCTAATTATGGATATCAATGTTTTTTGATTAAAGGACTTGAAAGGTTGAGATAATGGCTAGCAAGAAAAACTTTCTCAGAAAATCTTAGTAATACCAATAACCATGCTTTCAAGATCGGGCGACCAAAGATCAGGGACCATGGTCCATGAAGATCATTCTGCACAATATTATTATCTAAAAAAAAAATAATGTTATCTTTTTCTAGGAAGATCTCTTGCAAGAAAATATATCATGTTAATTTGTAATGCTACACATTGCCCTTTTAATTTTTAAAGCCACTCTTATCATGTTCATCAATAAGGTATCATTGTATTAGTACTTCAATTTTTTATTTTAATACATACATTTTTACTCCAGTTGGGGAAAAAAAGATAGAGAAAGATGTCATTGTATTAGTAATTCAATTCTTGCTTTTAATCCATACAACTGGTCTCCAACTAAAAAAAAAATAAGATAGAGAAAGATGTCATTATTTTAGTACTTCAATTCCTAATTTTAATCCGTACTTTTCTTCTCCAATTGGGAAAAGAAAGATAGAGAAAGAAAATAAAGAAAAAAACACAAACAAAGATCAGCTTTTAGTGTTTTCGATTTTACATAATTAAAAGAACATATATGGTTTGTTTCAAACAAAGAGATAAAAAGGAGCATATACAACATGTTTAACATTACCAACCAACTTTATGAATTACTTTTATAGCTCAAATACGTAGTTTAAGTAATAGCATTCGGTCAAATGATAAATAGTTTCATTAATAGTAACGACCTGTATTTTGATGAAATATGTGAAATATGTATTTTTGTTTGATTTGACTATTTTTCCTCTTACCATACATGCATTATAGTATTTCTGGAGTGTGGGATTGATTGACATGGTTTCCAATGCATTTTGTATGTAATATTGTGGTTTTTGGTAGCTTTGAGAGCCTTATTATGGACTTCTGTAGTTATCTTTTGATCAGTGTGATGGATTGAAAAATGGACTATGCTAGCAGATTCAAAAATTCAATTTAAGGGTTATGACATATCTGGTTTGGTTATGTGGCTTTTTCATGTCATTTCGACCCTCTATTAGGAAAATTGTGATTTTGGGTTTCAAGGGTCAACTTTGAGATAACGATGTCGTTTTTTAAAATTTGATATCGCCATTGAGTCCTAAGCATCAAATTTGATAAAATGACAAAGATCGTTTGCATTCATGAGATTCTGTATGAATTCTGAGGGATCTGTAGGGACTTGGAATGATCCAAAATCCCCAGCTGGTGCACCAGATATCTGGTACACCCATGAGTCATGAAATGGTGCTGTAATTGCGATAGGACCAGTAGTCAGGATGTCGCGACTATACCCCTAATAGATGAGATACCGCGATTGCAGCCTATGGTTTGTAATCGCCAATACTGAGTATAAATACCTATGTCTCATTATTTTTTACCATTTTTGAGGCTTGGAGCTTAGGGTTTCATAGTTTTGAGCAGATTTCTCCATTTCTAAACTTAGTTAAGCTCCATTACACCTATTTCAACTAATTTCTTCTATCTTTAACATCATATTCTTGTTTTAATTAGAATTTGAAAGTGAAAATTAGAGATTTTGGCCCCAAAGGCCCAAAATTGTATTTCCTTAATTAAGCCCTAATTCAACACTTTTTTACTTAAATAATGTTTCTAATCCTATAATTACTAGCTTTTCCTCAATCTCATCTTTAAAACAACTTCGATTCTTGATTTTTAAAGGAATTTCAAAGATATTACCCAATAAAGTTTAAAAAATTATTTTTCTCTAATTTGAATCTTGTTTTTAACTCTTTTTCAGTTGTTTTTCAGCTGCAGACTCCTAAAAGCATGGGGATCATATTTTTGAAACAAAGTTACAATTTTTCCTTTTTAAAAAAATTGATTTTTGGGTATCCGTTTTGACCCCAACTTGAAATGAAGCAATATGAGTGTTGTTGGCTTCCTATGATGCGTAGATTTTAAATTTTGATGTTTTAGTTGATTTGGATCCATTCATGAGGTTTAACATGTTTGAATTGAAGTGTAGAAAACCGGTTTCAACATTTGAGGTAGGTTATGGCTTAAATCTTTTAGACTGAGTTGGGTAGTTAATTCGTATAAGAAATTCATATGAAGGGGGTTGAGAACTAATCATGAAATTGACTATCTTATTATGTTGTGCCCGTGTGGGAGTCTATATATGATATAATTATGGTTTTGAGACATTATATGATATGTGTGACTGTGTGAGGTCTTATGGGATGTTGATAGCCTTATATACATGTGCATAATTGTATCTTGTTAATGAAAAAGTGTATTGGGGTACCATTTGTGTATTGTGATATATTCATACTTTATTGGCATATGAAATATGTGGAAATTCATGGATGGATGAAAATAATGAGTTGATATTGGCTCACATGGTTGTGAAAATGTATCATTGTGGTTGGTTATTGAAATTCATCATGTGGTTGGTTGTGAAAATACTCATTGTGATTGATTGTGAGCATTACATCCTCATATCCTACACATTCTTGAAATAATGGTACTACTATGGAAATACTAAAAAATACTGGCAACACCATTTTATAAAATCCTCCTTGGGGATGTGCCGGGGAGGAGATAGATATTATGACATCTTATAAAACCCTCCCTGAGAGATGTGCTGGGGAGGAGATATGATATATGGATTATATATGGTTTGACAAACCCCCCATGGGTTCTACATCAAAAAGTTTTAGATTCGTAGGTGTATACAGATACTATGCGATGGTCTTGAAGGTTGTACGATAACCTCATGCATCATCATCATTATTCTCATTATATTGGCTTCATTATACTTGCGATGTAATTTTATTTCTATTTTGATATGTTACTTATCTAATTGTTATACATGTTACTTATCTAATTGTTATACCTTTCTACATTTATACTTGATGATCTTGTATGTGTGTATAAATATATATATATATATATATATATATATATATATTTAGTTGAAACAACCTAGATTCTAATTCTTAAAATTTCCTGGGTTTTCAACTCTCTAGCCATCATATGAATCAAGCTTATTAGTTGTATGATGTGGGTATAGGTAACATCTTCTTTGGTATCTAAGACATGTTACTCCTCTCACATTGTATTGGTTTCGAAATTGAGAGGGCGTCATGCGGAAGTTTAAGATTTTCAAACCAAGATAGTGATAATTCAGATGACAAATAAAAATGTACTGAAAATATCTTATTTAATATAATTTGGCCAACTGGCCTACACAAGAAACTAATAGTAAAGAAATATAAAACAATTAGGAGAAAATCTACCCCTAAATGAGACTCTTTAAAGACTACATTGTGGATGCTATTGTGTTATGGTATGAGAAAGGAGTCTTCTATTTATAGATGTCCAAAATCTTTCCTCTTAGAAAGAGGTTAGAATAATATAAAAAAGTTTTATATTTTCCTTTCAGTAAAAGTAAAAGTAACTATGGTATTACTTTTATTTTCCTTCTAATAACAATAAAACTTAAATTTCGTAAGAAAATCAGGGCAAAAACCCTAACAAATCTCCCTTTTTTGGGTTGATTTTCTCCACTTATGCCTTGTTCACATCTTTAATCTTTGTTCTTCACATAGTCTTCATCACTACTATTTGGCATGCTTAAAAATGGAGCTTTCGGGTTAAAAAATATATTAGCCCTTTTGGGTTAAAAATACTGAAGCCCTTTGTAGGGTTAAAAGTAAGCTTTATTTTCAAATATATAATAGCAAGATTGTTGAAAATATGAGTGAAAATTATCTCCACATGTAGTTTTTGGACATATATCTTCATTATCATCAAATTGATTGCAACTTTGTTCAACAATTAGACCATTAAGTCATTGAACCGTGGTCTCTGATACCACTTGCTGGGTTCAAATTGAGAGAGCATCATGCGGAAGCTATTAGTTGCAAACTATGAAATGATAAATTAGATGACAAAGAAAAACATACTAAAAACATGATTATTATATAGTTTGGCCAATTGGTCTACATATAAAAACCTAATATAAAAAAAGCATATAATCTATTAGACAGAAAATCTCTCCCTAAATAAAACTCTTTAAATAACTACATTATGGATGCTACTATGTTGTGGTATGAGAAGAGGGGTCTTCTATTTATAGAGATCTAAAATCTTTCCTCTAAGAAAGAGGTTTGTGAAATATGAAAAAGTGTTATGTTTTCTTTTCAGGAAAAGTAAAAGTAATTGTGGTATTACTTTTACTTTTCTTCTAAGAAAAATAATACTTAAATTTTCTAAGAAAATCAGGGCAAAGACCCTAATAACTTTCTGACTGAAGCTTCAACGATGAGCCAGAAAAGAACAAATTTAATTTATCATTTTCCGCAACTCACAAGTGAAACAACCGAATGGCCCTTGAAAGATAGAATGACAACAACATGAAATTGCAAAATTAAAAGAAATTGGAAAGTATGATTAAATTTTGAAATTTCAAATTTAGGTCTTTCTTTAACCCAAAATTTCAACCTAAATCGTAAAGTAAGAAAATTCATGAAGAAAATAGGGGAAAAAGAAAATGATTTTGAGAAAAAACATACTTTAAATTGTAAGAAATTCTTGAATTAGAAGTGTACTCCTCTGATCTCTTGGAATAGGATATATGAGAATGTCTTCTATCATCTCATTCTCTAAAGTTAGAAGAAGAAAAAAGAGAGAATAATCTAGAAGGAAAGATTGTGGTTTGCTTACAAAATCAATCTTATTAAATTACTATTTTACCCTTGTTAATGGGCATATTCAGAGAACTGCCCTTGGTCGTCTTGTCTATTGACTTTTTTCTCACGTGTGTATATATCATCCACACACTATATATATATATATATATATTATTTTTTGTCATAATTTTTGTGGCACATATGAAATTTCGAGACTCAATCATTTTTTATTACTGTAAAGTTTTAAGCACATATGATACGTTTACACATTTTTTTAAATATATAAGAATTTAATTCAAGAAACTTAAAGTTTCTATAACTGAATTCATGGTCAAAGTTAATGGATAATCTCTCATGGTCAAATTAATCATAAAAAAATTACTTCACAAAGTATCGTACATATGTTTCACTAAACGAAGTATGTGATACAATCCCTTTATAGAGATTTTAAAATTAAAATTACTAAGTTAACCAGAGTATATTTAATAACTTGTTCACAAATGTTTAGTTTATGTGACTTAAGGAATCACAGTAGCTCAATTGATTTGCTATCTGAATTTTAAATTTATTTGTGAAGGTTCAGTTTCTCACCTTACAATCTCGTTCCTCTCCATTGCTTCTTAACTAAAAGTTTAAGCCATTGTATAACCTTTTCTACACTAAATTTCAAGAGAAATATATCAATTATTCTACAAAATAATTTTAATTCAAAATATTATTGAAATAATCCTTATAGAAAATTTTAAATAATTTTAATAAAATATTTATATAAATATGTAATGACTTGATTCTGTGAACTTTTTTTTAATATTTTGACCATTTAACCCTTTTCCATGCTATGTGTAGTTTCTGAGATATGGGAATGGTTGACATGTTTTTTGTTGTAATTTGAAATGATTTGTGTGAGTTTGTAGTTTTTAGAGGTTAAAAGGGTTTCATAGTTAACTTCATCCAATATTCGTTATTCTGTGTGTTAGATGTTAAAACGGATTGCGCCAGCAGATCTGAAATATTGATTTTTGGTTAGTATCATGGTTGATTCGGTTTTATGAATTTTGAATCTCATTCTATCCTTGGTTCGAAATTAGTGAAATTAGGTCTCATGAGTCAATTTTGTGAAAACAATCTTTTTAAAAAAAATTAAATGTTGCCATTGAGTTTGTGGCATCAAATTTAGTCTAGTAGCATATTTTATTTACCTGCACGGGATTCTGAATGAATCTCGAGGGGTTAATTGACAACTTTTCAATTAGAAAAGTTGATGATCCAGCTAAATCTGGTGCAACCTCTTAAACAGTAATGGGACCACTTCAGTATTAGTCGCTTAAGTGGACATGGGATGGCTTGAGCGGCCTATGCACCGGTCCCATATCCATTTAAGCGGGACTTGCAGACTTGTTGACCATTGCTTAAGCCGACTTGTGACCACTTAAGAGATGATTGTTTTAGCGGTGGGAGGATTACTTAAGAAGCCTCGTGTGTATGGATGGACCACTTAAGCGGTCAACCCATTACTTAAGCGGTCATAGCTGGGCAAACATAAAAAACCCATTTTCTATATTTGTATGTTTTAGTTGATTTTGAGGCCATTCAAGATGGTAAATCTTTATGTTAATGGGCTTAAGGCTTTGGTTGTGATGCCATAAGGTAGGTTATGGCTTAAATTTCTTCAAACTATATTGGGTAGCTCATATGTATATAGAAGAATGCTATGGGTATGGTAATCAATCGTGAAAATAATATTATTATTATTTTATGTCCGTAGGGGCTTATATTATTATTTTTGGTGATTTGAGATGATACTTATTATGTGTTACCCATATGATGGGATTTATTTGAAATCATTGGTCTTGTATATTCATTTGTTAATTTCTTCATGATAGAAATTCCCAAATTGGGGTAATTGTTATATTAATGTTGTCTTACAAGAATATCTATTCTCAAGGTACGTTGTTTATGCTAAATCATGAATGGTTTACATATGAAATAGATTCTAAGCACACGTGTCTATATATATTGAATGGATTCAAGATCTTTATACTAGTTCGGTTGTGAGAATACTTCCTCATATTACACATATAGATATTATTGAGGAAACATCGATTTTGACAAAAATAAGACGCTTTTACCTAACCCTATGTCATAGTCCACGAGTCAAAGAGAAGAAATGGATATTGAGATTGGGATCGAGTATTGAGAAAGTATATGGGTGCTAACCCCTTATTGGTCTTACCTATAAGAGTTGAGACTCGGTAGGTGTATATGGATGTTATGCAATAACCTCAATCATATCAACTCGTCATCATTATCATTGAATTTTATACACTATGCATATTAAGTGTTGTATTTATGTGCGTTATTCATGTATATACATAATCTACTTTTTTTTTTGTACCTATTTTATTCATTTCTGTGTTATACTTTGAACTGTTAGTGGAGATGATGTGATCTACCATTTGGGATATTTCCTAATTGCAGGTGACATGCTCATAGTATGTATTTATATAATTTATGTTCTACTTTGCTCAGTCAACATATGATAGCTACTGAGTACAAGTGGACCGTACTTACTCCTACTAAGCCCTTTTAGTACAGATCTAGGTATGAGTTCATCGCACAGTAGTTGAGATCACATGGTTATTTATTGATATTTTCAAGGTATTGGTTTCTCTATGCCTTTAAAGACGACCTCATACCTCCTCCTATTCAGTTGATGTCATTATTTAGTATTCAGACATAAACTTGCAGTTTTTTTTATTCAGTTGTACTTTTATTTATGAGTTGTATTTAGATTGTTCTTACACTATGCCACTAGGTTTGGGGATGGTTTATAGTATCTTTATTATTCAGACTTCCTCTATATTTATACATCTATGGTGTCACTTTGATCTAAAAGTATCACCTTATAAATTATGGTATTATTTTCTTCTTATTTATTAGTTAGGGTGATTGGCTTACTTATTATGTCTTAGCCGTGATAAGTGTCATCATGACCTGCAGCTAGGTTCACCAATCTCATAAATGTAAGAACAGGGTGTCTGGTAGAGTTCCATAGCTCGATACATAGACATTCATATTTATATTTGAGAGGCTATATGATATCCTTAGAAAACTTCCTTGTTTTGTTATTTATCGAGTGAGTTCTTCCATATCCTATATTCTAAACTATGTTTCACTCATTTCTGCACAAATGGTCAAAACTAGATCCCGTGAGGCTAGGAATTTTGAGTTAGCATCCGAGGAGAGAGCCCGGTCTAAGGGACAAGCACTGAGTTGAGATGGCCTCGAGGAAGAGGATGGACATAAGGATCTGACCCTTCCAGAGGTAGTACTAAAGGGATCTCCCCTTTGCGTGAGGTTGAGCATGCTAGGAATATGAGACCTACTTAGGTTCCATAGAGTACTACTACACCAGTCTTGGAGATCTTACTGTTTCGGTTGATGACTCATTTTGAGGGTGTTCCTTTGACTATACTTGGTATTCCTATAGTCCTGAGTATTGCACCTTCATCTATTCAAAGTCTGCTTATGGTGTTCCTCCAGCTCGGAGTGTTGTACCTCCATCTTTGCTAAAGTCTTCCTATGGTGTCCCTCCAATTTTGTGTGTGGTTCCTCCATTGATAGCAACATCTGCTTATGTTATTCCACAGACTTCAAATGTTGTTCTCCCTTCTATATCATGACCCAATTTATCAAGTTATGATGGCGCCTACCTTATCCCACCAATAGGAAAACCAAGCCATAATCGGACCAATAGCTAATGTCCTAGAGGGAACAAACCAAAAAAGACCATATATAAGGATAACTGTAGCAATAAGAAGAAGAAATAGAATGAGAACATAAGCAATATATCAAAACGAGAGATAGAAGAGTACCAAAATAAACAAATGAATCCCTCTCAAGACCAGGTAAGGTCGGTACTAGAGCCACTACTAAAAAGTACACAGAGTACTACACAGAACTCAGAATATACGCAATATATACAAGTAGTCTCAAGTACAAAAGACTAAACTGGAACATATAAATGAGGATCAGCCTCAAACAACAGTCAGTTAACCCAGCTACGTATCAATACTAGAAAGTAGGTATCACGTTAACGCCAACAGCTATACTCAAATTTGTATTTGAGAAAATATGCAGAAGTATAGTATAAGTACCAAAGTAAGGGTACTCAGTAGGCTTCATCAACTGGCTGAGCTCAATACAGGAAAAGTATAACTAAAATACGAGGGTGTAGTCTAAGTTAACAGTAAATAGGGATTGAATGGTAAATAACTATAGAGCTACATAAATATGATAAAGGAATAAGTAAAAGTGATACTGAAAGATAAATAACATAGTAATAAGAAGACAAGCCAAACATAACCTAACTGGGTCCCAATAAGCCCGCCAGACATACTAAAAAGACAATTAACCCAATTGTGAACCCATAAGCCGGTTGGACACACAAGAAGTAATGTAAATAAAGTGTAAATAATCCATAACTGAACCAAACCCATGAAACTAGAGTAGCCATTTGGATGTGAACTAGGCTTGAACCGGCACCAATGAATAATAATGAGAAGCCATGCATCGGGTTCAAATAGGTAATAGCGTATAATTACAAGATACCACATATATGATATACAACAGAACTCATAAGTAGATATCAGACTCGAACCGGAGCTTAGAGGTATCTCAACTCCCAGAATAATAGTAATTAGTATTAGAACTCCAACTCCCAGATCATATCATAACCAAATATGGGACTCAGACCGATACTCATAGTAACCATACCTAACTGTAAAATTAAAATCCAAACCATATTGTAACCGATGCCAAGGTAGTGCCAAAATTCACAATGAATGACATAAATAAAGTATGTGCATCCCTGAATCCTACTAAAATATATTTAAATAAACATTCGTATATCTTAATTGAAAAGTAAAGAATCCAAGGTTTTACAGGTGATAGATGCTATATCATACTAAAAGATAACGGGACTAAAATATACTAGAACGGGGCCTTAACTAGATAAATATTTCAAATGATATCCAAACTACAACTACCTACTCAAAACTAGCATAATAACATAAAATTACCATAAATAAGCTCAATCTAAGGATAGGGTAATCCTAGCCTACCCAGATGCGAAAGCTAATAGCCCCTCCAAAAAGTTTTCGACTAGTGGCCCATTAGAACACGGGCTTGAATAATAAGATGTAGGTAATTGATTCTATATGGAGATCAAATAAATTTCCAAAATATCTACTACCACTAAAATCCTCTTAATGCGTGCATATGAATACATTTGAAGTTGCTTGCAGATAGTATACTAGACCAACTCTAAATGTAACTTTTGAGCAGAAAAAGAAGAATCGTAAGTTTTATATATAGAGAGCGATATGTGATAAGTTTATTTATGCCAGATAAAAGTAAGTTCAAATACTATATTGAGAAGATGGTGCAATCAAATATCAGTGTGGTATGTTATTTTTCTGTCTATTGTCTTTTGTTTCTTGAGAATTGAGTTCATTAACTCTAGTAGTAGCAAGTAAGAACCACACGTTTTACTACTTGGCTATGTGACCAAAAATAAATCTTTGGAATTGAAATTCTTAATAAAAACAAAGGGGGAGAGTTTAGTGGCCCAAAAGTCATTGCTCTTCCACATATCAAGTGAGTAAATGTTGTTAGGCCGCCAATTAATATGTTGTTGTCCATTTTTTTACCCCACGTGTAGTGGTAGTGACCACACCTAATAACCTTTCTACGTTGCATACATATTAGGACATTGTATAGGTTTGTGGTAAAATAAATATAATTTTTTAAATATACCATAATTAATATAATATTATTTCTAGTAAAACCTCTATTATATAATAATAATAATAATAAGGATAATAATAATAATAATAATAATATTTTAACATATCTAGATTTACTATCTCCGCTTAAATATTAATAGATTATAAAAGTTATTATAAATTAATATGAATATATCTTAACTAAAGAATTTTATAAACATCAAAAAAAAATTAAAAAGGTAATTGACTATATTTCTACCAATTGCTAATTTAGATTAAATATTCCACAATATATTTGGTATCACTAAAATTCTCAAATGAACCGCCCGAAAATCGAACTGTCAATTCCAGCAAGTCATAAATAACTTGGAAAATTTAGGAAATCACTAGACAATGAAAATGCATGAAAATGAGGGAAATGAACGCGAGGGTCATTACAACATTCACTACTAAAAGGACTTTCGTCCACGAAAGTAAGAGATATGAAAATACCTAAAGGCTCAATTAGGTAGGGATACTGGGCCCACATATCACGCTCAGTCTCTAAGGTAGCCTCCTCAACTAGAAAATGGCACCACTAAACCATAACTACTAGGATAACCCCAGAGCACAACTGTCTAACTTCTCTAAAAAATGGACATCGGCTCCTCTATGAATGCCAACCTCTTTTTGAGTTGAACTGAATCCCACCGAAACACATGCGACTCATCTGATGTACTACCACAATATAGATACATAAAACACTAGGTGAATGGTTTAAAATATAGAAGGCAATTCCAACACATATGCTACCTCTCTAACTATCTCTGGAATCTCAAAGGGTCCAATATACCTAGGGCTAAGCTTTTGCCTCCTCCCAATCTTCATCACACCTTTTATGAGAGATACTTACAGGAAAACCCTATCACCAATTTTGAACCTCAATGGATGACATGTTTGGTTAGCATAACTCCTTTGTCTACTCTAAGCTACTCGTAGATTATCCTGAATCACCAGAACCTGGTCTAATGACTCATGAAGTAGATCGGTGCCATGAGGCCTAGCCTAAAAAGTCTTAAACTAACCAAGAGAAGTTCGACATCGACTGCCATACGATGCCTCAAATAGGGAAATCTGGGATAATAGAAAGCTATTATTATATGCAAACTCTACCAAAGTTAGGAATTGGTCCCACTGACCCCCAAAATCCAACATATAAGCATGGAGCATGTCCTCTAATACCTGAATAGTTTGCTCTGACTGCCCATCAATCTAAGGGTAAAATGTGGTGCTAAGGTCTATGTGGGTACCCAACTCCTCTTGAAAGCTCTGCCAAAAGATGGAAGTTAATTGAGAGCCTTGATTTGAAATAATAGACATAGGTACCCTATGTAAGCAAACCACCTCTTGAATATACACAATGGATAATGGAAACCCCAAGACTCTAACCAATAGTGCAACCATGAATCAAGCTCATGAGAAGTAAAGTATATTACTTTGGTTTTTTCTGATCAAGGGTGATGTGTATTAAGGCCTCAAAGATGTCCTAGCGATTAGGTGAATCAAAACATCCCATACCGATTGAAGTCTTGAGAAGAATTTTTGTATAGCCAAGTTCAAACGAGAATATATCTTGCTACCCTAAGAATTTTTGAGCTCATGACCCACCCACAGATATATAATTGAATTATCTTTCGAACGGTACCAATTTCATCCAAATCCGGTATCGGAGCAAAGAGTTATGCCCATTTTACTCAAGCGTGTCATCCAAATCCGGTATCGGAGCAAATGTCGTCACCATAAACAGAAAGTCACAAAATCTACCCTTTTGTAATGATATTTTGTGATGACTTGCCACGAATGTCATCAGCTATTTATTTCAATAATTAAGGAACTTTTTTCCAAGGGTATTTTGGTATTTTCCCATCTTTTGGAGGACTATATAAATATGAGAATCCCCATCATAATTTCTTCATTCTCTCTTCCAATTTTCTTAAGAATATATATTAGGGTTTCAATCAAGAAAATTTAATCTTCCAAAAATCATCCATAAATCTTCAAGATTTCTTCAAGAATCAAGTTCCTCATAGTGTGGGCTTCAAGAATCATTTATTACAAGTGCGGATAGAGTCTCAAGCACTAGAATTCATCCAATTTCAAAGATTAAAGTATGTCGGGTTTTGAACAAGAGGAATCCTTTCGTTCTTGTGCCCAAAGCTTTGATTTCTATTATGGATTTATATGATTTTGAAAGTGGGTTTATACCCAAATTACTTCATCATGAGACTATGAGAATATAAATTGTTCAAGCTTTGTTATACATGATTATTTTACTATTCCCAAGTTTTGACTTAATATATAATATTGTGAATTTCATATTCCTACCACGAGTTGATATTTCAAGTGCCTTCAAGATACGTGCCAAGCTTTAAGATTCCTTATGACAAATTAGATTATTGAGTATATTGATTCATGAGATTGAGTTGTTACAATGAGTCTTGATATTTTTTCAAAGTTATTGATGTTGCCATGATTTAATGAATTGATACATTTTGATATTGAGAAAGATTGATTTGATTTGAGTCGAGCTAGGAATCCACAAATTGATTATCATTTGATAAATGAGAAAGAGATTTGACTTAATCTTCATGATAGACCCTTGTGATGTTTGTGGTGGATTTCCTAATGCGTTCTAAGCTTGTGTCTGGGAGTAGTATTTAGCACTGAGTGGGAAGTGTTGTATTTCCCCCAAAACTACATGCCACCGTTGGATTGGTATTGATATTTGTAGGCCAGAGGCCGAGTATGAGATTGTAATCACTAAATTGAGGTTGTACTCCCTAGCAAGAGTACGACGCTCCCGCCAATATGGGGTTCTCCCCTTAGGAGGGCAAAATGTTGGACTCCATGTAGCTCACATAGTTTATGTCAGTTATAATAACCTCCCATGTCCATAAGAGTTGAGTTTCTTAAATTACCGAGTCACTCCAAGTCTTGAGTTGAAGAGTTGAGTTGTTTATGATGATTTATGACGTTTTTATCATATGATTTATTTACTATGATATCATGAAAAGTATGTTTCAATCTAACTCAATCCAAGTGAGCCATCATTGTACATATGCATATTTTCATGAAATTGATGATGATATTTACGTTGTTGCATGCACCCCCACATACTCAGTACATTCCAAAGTACTGACCCACATATTTTCCTATGGGATACATTTTCTCATAATGTAGGTTCAGGTGCTCAGCCGCAGCCGCGTTAGCAATATTCGAGTTCCTCAACTACGTTCCCTCAGTGGTGAGTCCTCATGGTTTGAGGACCGTGTCTATATTTTTGGTGATATCATTCTGTTGTTATGGCTTCCAGTACTGTCTGAGTTAGTAGGGGGTTTGTCCCAATGGCTTCTTGATTTTGATGTATAGAGGCTTTGTATGACTAGAGGGTGGGTATGTACAGACATTCAATATATTTTGGTTGTACAGTCTAGTATTCTCCAGTATTTCTCTTAAACCTGATGTGGTATATCTCTTTGTTGTGCATGACTATTGTTGAATTGAATTCCTTGAGGTAGTGTCTAGCTTCGAGGATTAGCTTGGGGCTACGTGTAGCCCTAAGTATCTGTGGCATCTTGGGATGAAATTTTGGGCATTACAGATAACCTATGGGCACTATAGAAAACTTATATGGATAAAATAAGTAGACTTGGTCAATCAATCCGTGATGACCCAAATGTTATTAATACTATAGGAAGTGAGATGCAATCCACCTAAAAAATCCATAGTAACTCACTCCTACTTATACCTGGGAATGGGTAGTTGTTGAAGTAATCCACCAGGCCTAAAGTTCTCATCATTTACCTACTGACAACAAAGGCATAGAGTCCTAAACCCCGCTATATCTCTCCGCATACCACTCCACTAGTATTGTTTCCTCAAATCCCTATAAATCTTAGCTGTCCTAGGATGAATAAAGTACTTGGAGCTATGAGTCTCATAAAGAATTAACTGAATCAAATATCCAACCCTTGGAGCACAAATACAACTATCAACCCTCAGAATACCGTCAGACTTAAGGTATCACTCTTGGACTCACCTCTCAACCCTGCCCTCAAATTCTAAAAGCCCTGTTATCCTCAAATTGATGACCCAAATTTGGTCTAACAAGATAGGTCTGGCCTCAACACTAATAATAATCCTCCTGGGGTTAGAGATATCCAAACAAACTAGTAAGTTATGTAAGGATTGGATTTCTAAAGACAAGGGTCGCCGACAAATTTAAATAAAAGCTAAGCTACACATACTCACCGCCTTTCGACTCAAGGCATCCACCACCACATTTGCCTTTCTCGGATGGTGGAGAATAGAGATATCATAGTCCTTCAGCAACTCAATCCATCTATGTTGCCCTGAATCTCTTTATAGGTCATAATATATTGAAGACTGTGGTGATTAGTAAAGATGTCATAGCAAACACCATAAAAGTAATGTCTCCAAATCCAAAGTGCAAATACTACCGCTGCCAACTCCAAGTCATGAGTAGGTAGATATGTTCATGCACCTTTATCTACCTCAACTCATATGAAATAACACGACCCTGTTGCATTAGAACACACCCCAAACCAACATGAGATATATCACAGTAGATAGTAAAACCCTCACCCTCAACCGGAAGAGTTAGGATAAGGGTTGACATAAGTGAATCCTTGATCTTTAAAAATCTCACCTTACAACTCGTAGAATACTAAAATAGAACCTCTTTCCTAGTCAATCTAGTCATAGGGTCTACAATAGAAGAAAAAGCCTCAATGAACCATCTGTAGTAACTTGCCAATCCAATGAAACTGCAAATCTCAGCAGGAGATGTAGGCCTAGCCCAACTATGAATAGCCTCAATCTTCAGTAGGTGAACCATTATACCACCCTTGGACACTATGTATCCTAAGAAATCTACAGACTCAAGCCAGAACTCGCACTTAGAGAACTTGCCATAAAGCCAATGATATCTTAAATTATAGAGCGTTGTCCTCAAATATTGCTCGTGCTCCTACTATTCCTCGAATATACCAGAATGTCATTAATAAAAACTATCATGAATGAGTCAAAATACGACCTGAACATATATTCATTAGATCCATAAAATTTGTTGGGGCATTGATCAACCCAAAAGATATCATCAAGAACTCATACTGACTGTAACTAGTCCTGAAGGTTGTCTTAGGGATGTCTGCAACCCTAACTCTAAACTGATGATAATAGACCTCAAATCTATCTTAGAAAACATTGTTGCACCCTGGAGCTGGTCAAACAAATCATCGATACAAAGCATAGGATATTTATTCTTTATGGTCACCTTATCCAACTACATATAGTCGATACACATATGTATAGATCCATCCTCTTTTCTTTATAAATAGAACTGGAGCACCCCAAGGTAATACACTCAGTTTGATAAACCCTTGCCCGAAAGATCTGGAAGCTGACTATTTAGCTCATCTAACTCAATGAGATCCAAATGATATGGATCCATAGAAATAGTTTGGGTGTCTAGCTCGAGGTCAATAATAAACTTTATATCATGCTTAGGAGGAAAGCCAGAAAGGTCGATCAGAAACACATCAGGAAACTCACAAATAAGAGGAACGAAGTCCACCGATGGACTCTCATTACTAATGTACCAAACATAAGCAAAAAATGACTCACAACCCCTCAATATTAGTCTTCTAGACCAAATGTAAAAAATAACCCCCATCGGTGCACGACTAACAGAACCTTACCACACCATCAGGAGTATGCCAGGCATGGGTAAGGTAAAGATCTTAGCAAACCAATCCAGGACTGCATGGTAAGAAAATAACTATTCCATGACTATAATCACATCAAAATCTACCATATCTAGCAAAATAAGGTCAATTTGAATGTCAAACTCCAACCAGTCACCAAGATCTATATACCTGATCCGCTACTAAAGAATTACCCATAGGTGTAGCTACACACAATGGCACAGATAAAGATTCCAAACATAAAACCAACTACGATGGAAAATAAGCAAAAACATATAAAAATATGGAATCGAGATTAAACACATCAGAAGTTGGGTAATGGAAGACAAAAATTATACCTGTGATAACAGCATCCGAAGCCTCAACCCCGGGTCTACCCGATATAGCATATAAATAACCTTATCCACTACTAGACTGGGTACCTATCACGCCACCTATTCTACCTCCTTGTGAATCACCTTTAGAACCCTCGGGACCACTACCTCAACTATGTACACCACCCTTAGAACCCTATGCACCACCCTTAGTTGGCTGTGACACTGATCTAATCAATTGTATAGTCTAAACCAAAGGCTCAATCATCCCATGCTGGGGACACTCACAGGCAAAGTAACGAACAACCCCATAACCATACCATGACCTGAGCACCCTATTTTGTCTAGAAGGTCCAGCTGATCCAAAATGACCCATTTTACTCGATGATCCGGACTGAACACCCTTCTAAGGATGATTATTTCTCTGACTATTGAAACTACTATAATCGGTCTGACCCCTTATCTAAAGAGATGCCTAAAATAGCTAACTAGGCTAACCCTAATACTGATAAAGATACTGTTTGGGGTACCTACCTTAAAACCCTCAGCATTTAAATTGTGAGCCATTGTGGCTCCCATTGTAACTAACCTAATAATAATGTCTCTTATCTCTGCCTCCTTGAGTTTATGATCCATCTCCTTTATAGAATAAACATGCTCAGCAATAACAGTAAAAGGCTTTCTAGAAGTCACTATACTCTGTGTATCCCTACAAAGTGATAACCTCAATCCCTTAATAAAGCATCAAATTCATTCATACTCCATCGGTAGAATCATAGTGGCGTACCTAGATAACTCATTAAATTTCACCTTATACTCAGCCATAGACATTAAATCCTTTTGCAAATTAGAAAACTTATCCCAAACACACTTGTGCCTGATGTAAGGCATATGCTTCCAAAGAAAGACTCAAAGAAATGAGTCTAAGTCATCAGTGGATATCCATCTATCCTGGAATCAAGATAACCTCTCCACCACCTTCTCATTATCGTGTCTAGATGATAAACAAAAATGTATAATCCACGAGACTCGACCAACCCTAAATTACGTAACCTCTCTTTACAATTAGATAAGAACTCATAAGCATCCTTTCCTGGGGTCCTGGAAAACATGGGTAGAGTTAATTAAAAAAATAAGCCCAACATCTTTTTCTTCTCTGCGAACATTATCGGTTAGGCTACTACTGATTGTGGGACTATGGTGTTGGGAAAACCTCAACCCTAGATGTTGGTTCTATTAGTTATGCCCCTAAATCAATACCACCTAACGCTACTAGCTGAACTCCCTCAGTCGGAGAACCGTCACCTAACCCCACCAATTATCCCAAAGTATCCCAAAGAACTGATGATGCTATGAATCCAGGTAGGGCTTGGGCTACTCCCATCCACCTACTGCTGTGGTGGCGGAACACCTGGGCTATCTCAGGCTCAAGGGTTATAATAGGATCGGGTGATGGATCCCTAGCCTAATCTCAAATTGGGGTTGTTTCTCTATCTATACCTCAACCTCTGGGTCAAACTTGACCCCTTATTGGAACTCTAGAAATGGGATCGGGGTCCTGACCCTCAACTCCCACAGTCGTGTCCTAGCCATCTGCATAAAGAGTGAACCAACAAAGATTAAAACCAACTTAGACCCAATGTACAGAAATGAATAAATAAAATGAGAGTTTTCCCCAGAAATTCTTTTTATCCTCTCAAAGATAGGATACAAATATCTTCGTAATGATCTGCGATACTCTATTAAAAATCGGCTCTAGTACAAACAATACTAGTGAAACCTAGGCTCTAATACCAAGCTGTCATAGCCTGATTTCTCAAGTTATAATGGTGTCTACCATATCACACCAGTAGGCAAGATAAGTCATAGCTCAAATGATAAGTAATAGGCTAACGAGCAAAAACTAGTAAAACCAAATTTAATGATAACAGTAGTAATAATAAGTAGAAATAGAAGGAGAACATAAGCAATATATCTAAATGAGTGACGGAAGAGGACCAAAATATACAAATGCATCCCTCCCAAGACTTGGTAAGGTAGGTACTAGAACTACTAATAAAAGATAGCTAGATTACTAGATAAAACCTAAAATGTACACAATATATACAGGCAGTCTAAAGTACAAAAGGTTAAGTGAGAATTGATAAAGGAGGAGCAACCTCTGACAACAGTCAGCTCACCCTACTCTTGATTAATAGTAGAAAATATGAATCACATCAATGTCAGTTGCTAGTACTTAGATCTACATCAGGGAAATGATGCAAAAGTGTAGTATGAGTACCAAAGTAACAATTACTAAGTAGGCATCATCAGCTGACTAAGCTCAATAAAGGTAAAGTATAACTAAAATGCGATGGTGTAGTCTAAGTCAACAGTAACTAGGGATAGAAAGGTAAACAACTATCGAGCAAGGAAAATGTGATAAAATAATAAGTAAAAGCGACACAAAAAGATAAATAACATATTAATAAGAAGGCAAACCAAACCTAACTGGACCCCATAAGGCCATCAGGCACACTGAAGAAGACAATTAACCCAACCGTGACCCTATAAGATGGTGGGATACACAAGAAGTAATTTTAAAAAAGTATAAATAATACATAATTGAACCAATCCCATGAAACAATAGTAGCCGTCTTGATATGCACCAATATTGAACTGGCATCAATGGGTAGTAATGAGAGACCAGACGTTGGGCTCAAATCGATAATAATAAATAATAACAAGAGGCCACATATATGATATACAACAGAACCCATAAACAGATGTCGGACTCTAATCGGAGCTTAGAGAAAGAACAACTCCTAGCACAATAGTAATCAATATTAGAACTCACAGATCATATCATAACTAAATGTTGGACTCGAACCAAAACTCATAGTAACCATACACAACTGTAAAATTAAAATGCAAAACGTACCATAATCGATGCCAAGGTGGTGCCAAAATTCACAGTAAATGATAGAAAAATAATATATATAGACCCTGCTGTTACGACCCAAAAACCAAGGGTCATGGTGACACTTGTCGTAGAAAGCTTTGACATGTAAGCCAATCATGAAAAGTAATACAAAAATAAAAATCGATACCACAACCCAAGTCAAGACTCCTAGAATAGAGTCGAATCAGACATACTTGATAATAGTGGGAATACAAAACAAACCATACCATACAATATCCCAAAACCTGGTGTCACAGTGTAAGAACTACTAAATACACCTCTAATGTCAAACATACAATAATAGACCCAAAGGATCATAATTTGTCTTAGAATACAAAATAAGACATGAAATAGATAGGAAGCAGTGGATCAACTCTGGAAGCATAGATTATCCACTACCTCGAATACACTTTAAATACCACCTGAATTGACTACCGTATGGTGCACTCATACCTGAATCTATATCTAATGGGCGTAGTAGGGTAAGTACGATCCACTTATACTCAATAAGTATAATAGGTCGACTGAGAAAAGTAGAAAATAAAGCATATAAAATACACATTATTGGTACATCACCTATAATCAAAAAATGTCCTATACAGTAGCCCATATAGTAGCCCACACTGTATCTATTAATAGTTCTACTATATACACATAATATACACAAATACAAGAAAGAAGCACTGATATACTTGTATAATAAATACAAATATGGGGAATGAAATACCAACAAACAAATATCACATCAAGTACAAAATGTATAAAATGCAATAAAGATAAAGATGATAATGATGATTTGATGATGATGTGATGCTCAAGGTTGTCGTATAACCTCCGTATACACCTATCGAGTATTACTTCCAAGTAGGACCCATGGGGGGTTCATAACCCATATATAATCCAATATTCAATACCATTATCCAAGCCTCCTCAGGTGTAGAGGGTCTATAAAGATGTCATATGCCAGTATTTCTAGTATTTCCATAGTGGTAACAATGTTTCACAAGTGCATTTAATATGAGGATGCAATTCTCACAACCAACCAGAATAAGAATTTCCAAACCCAGCCAATATACCAACCATGTAAGCCAAAATCTACTTAATATGACAACAATCCATGAATCCAATGCAATTATATGCCTATAGAGCAAAATACATATAATATGTCATTGATAACACATAAATTCAAATTTAGGCTTTTCACCAGAAAGATACCACAAAAAATATATACATAAGGTCAGCAACGTCATACAAGACTGCACGCGGTCACATATAGAATATAATGTCTCAACGCCATAAAATAAAAACAACACTGGCCCCCATACGGGCACAACATATATTAATAGTAAGTTATATGATTGGTTCCCTTACCCATAACATGATTATACCACTATTGAGTACCCAACCCATTCAGAAGAAAGTTAGGCCTTAAACTACCTCAAATTCCAAAACTGGTACGAACAAGCCTTTAATGCCGAGGTTTCACCTTATGCATAGATCCAAAACCAACTAAAATACACAAATATAGAATCTACTTATTGAAAGAAATCTAATGATACTCATATTTCCCATTTTTGGGTTGGGGTCAAAATGGACTCCTAAAATTAGGTTTTTGAAAAAGGGTAAACCGGAATTTTATTGTCTAAAAATATATTTCCCATGATTAAAGTAACTCATAGAAGAAAACCCAAGTGAAAATGGGTGGAAATTAGGATTTATACCGAGAAAATACCTCTTTAGGTCTTCCAACCAAAAATCTTTAAATTCCACTTTCAAATTCAAGTTTTAAAGAGATTTAAATGATAATAATTGAAGAAATATAATAGAAATAGGGATTTGAGTCTTACCCAAGCCTAAGAATGGAAGAAATTGCCCATAAACTTGAAAACCCAAGCTCCAAGTATCAAAAATTGTAAAAGAAATCGAGCAAGGATATATAGTTGTGGGTACTAGGTGCCACTAAAGCAGTCAAATAGCCACTTTAGCAGTCACCACTAAATATTTCAAGTATCACTTTAGTGGTACTCACTAATGCGTGCCAATCCGCTAAGAGGACAAGGGCCACTTTAACGCCTACCGCTAAAGTGGATAAGGCACCGCTAAAGCGTTCTTGTGTAGATGGAGTCGACCGCTAAAGAAGGTAAGTGGAGCTTTAGAGCCTACCGCTAAATCATCCAAAATAGTGCTTATGCAACTACACTAGCTAAGTGGTGCACCAGCTGTGGAGATTTGGCAATTCCAAGTCCTTGCGTTCCTCTTGGGCTTCATCCGGGATCCCAAGTACATAAATGAACTATGCTACCCTATCAAATTTGACGATCTGGACTCAATGGCTATATTAGATTCTTGAAAACCATTGTTTTCACAAAGTTAACCACCAAAACCCAATTTCACAACTTTCTGAATCGAGGGTCGAACTTAGATATAAAAAAGAAAATGATACTTATTCTTTGAGTCACATTGTTCAACATTCTGTAATTAATATACATATGCATAGACCCATCTTTTATCTGCATAAACAAGATAGACGCACCCCAAGGTGATATACTAGGTTGGATAAATCCCTTTTCCAACAACTCCTGCAACTAATCCTTTAATTTTTTTCAACTCTATTGCGGCCATCCTATAGGAGGAAATATAAATGGGCTTGATGCCCGACTCAACATCAATAGTAAAGTCAATATCATGATTTGGAGGCACACTAGGCAAATACATAAGGAAAACATCCATGAAATCAAAGAACATGAATAAAATCTAAAAAGGAGGTGAAGGAACACTAATTCTATTGATATAAGCCAAATAAAACAAACATCCTCTCTCAATGAAGAGATGATCCAAACGGAAATATATAACTCTCTTGGGACCCGAATGAAGCACACCCTTACAAGCTATCCTCGATACACCTAGTAAAGATAAAGTCGCGATCATAGCATAATAATACAGGACTGCATGATAAGGAGCTAACCAATCCATACCCAAGATAACATCAAAGTCTACCATATCTAGGATATCATATCTACCCAAGTGTCATACCCAGCAAAAGTTAAAACACAAGATCGCTGCACCCGATCTACCAGTACAAAGTATCCTACAGGGGTAGATAAACAAATAGGCCTGATAAGAGGCTCAACAGTTGATACAAAACTAAGTTTGTATTAAGAGATTCAAGACAACACGAGGATAACAAGATGATCAGCAAAGTGCTAATGAATCAAAAGTGGACACACACGGCTTCTCTAGGCTTCCAACATTTGGTTTTGGTACTAGAAAATAAGTTTAACAACAAGAACAACAAATAACAACAATGTTAGAGAATAGAAAGAGCCTCACACAGTTTAACTAGAATTTCAAATTCAAAAACACAATGATAACAAGATTATAAAAGATTGAAACTTGACATACAATATTCAATGATCTAAGAACCCTAAAAATAAGAAAGGACCCTAATACTAATGAATATTCACACAAAGTTCTTCCTTGGACCAAGAGAAACTCAAAGCACCCCAAGATCCTAGTTTCTAGCCAAGATACAATATAAGTATCACTTAACTTGTGAGGGATAGTTTGGACTTCTCCAATGGAAGAGAGAAGTGCTCAATATCACAAATATAGTTGTTTTCTTCAATAGTATGAATGAACTAAAGAGAAATAACCCTAAAACTTGTTTTATATCGTCTATTACAAATCAGAGACAAAAGGACCAGGATACCCTTTGTATCAAAGGAAAGGGTCTGGGGTGCTTTGGAGGGCCTCTTCACATTTTAATAAGTATAGACCCTTAGATGGACTCACAAGGCCCTCGCACACGGCCAATGATGAGAACAAGGCTTATAGTCTTTGTAACTCACGTGCTTGGCTTTGTGTGAAAGGTCTCGAGTAAGGAATACCTATATCATCCTCTTCATCTGATAGCACTTAAGCACACACGCAAGTGTATGCTGTCTTATCAATTAGTAAAATGGCTTCAAGAAAGACCAAGTATGGATCTCTCAGGGACTTTCATTCGTCGACTACCCAATTCTAGTTTAACAATTGAAGAAAAACTAAACAAAAAGGTTTTAGAATTTTAAACAAAAAAGAAACTAAACTAATGTAGAAAAGTAATGACTTTGGACAATCAAAGGATAGAAGCCTAGGGTTAAGCTTAAGAACAATCATACTATGTTATTGAACTTCTTTCGTTAAATTGCTTATCTTGGTTGTTGATTTGTAGGGTTAATCGCATGATTATGATTTTCCAACCTCGAATCCTTTACCTAAGTTAAACCTTACAACTATATCGTTGAGCGGGGATATGATAGTCCACTTAAGTTCTTTAAGCTATCATCCTACATGTGAATCAGTAAGGCATTTAAGTATATCCCTATCCTGGATACTAATTTGAATTTCTTATATCATAAAGAAACACAAACCATACATTGCTTATTTCCATGTTCTATTTCCCTATTCCCTCTCCTGAGTTCACAAGATTGACAATTAATGTATTCTAAGGGTCGCGAATCCTTAAAATAGTTATAACAAGAATTAACAAACAACCAATAATGATAAGCAAATCAAACAAACTTAATTCAAAACAAAAATAGTCAGGATCTTGGTCTTAACCCTGGAAAGGAGTTTTAGCCTTTAATGGAAATATTCATCATCCAATCCCTTATATTGATGATACAAATCATGAAAGAAACTAAAGTTAAGATAATAAAACCCTAAAAAAGAAGTTGTGGTAGACTCCTTAATCCTCTAAGACGTCCAAAAAAAAGTAAACAAAATGTGAGTAATGTCCTATTTATAGTAGAAGAAATAGCCCATGCATTGTTGAACAAGGAAATAGTTTCTGGTTGTCTTCGAACCCAGTGACGTGTCGTGTTGATTATCACGTTGGGGTGTCTTCTGAATCCATTAATGTGTAGCACACGACCATACTCCTTTACACATGGTCACACACGCGGACACTTTCCCAATACTTTTTAGGTGTCCAAATTGGCATCGAGCTGTGTTTTGTGCTTTCGTGATCTATTCCAAGACTTTTTGAGTTGTTTCCACTTGATTTAAGGATTTTAAATCCTTAATATATTATCATAGTCCATTAACCAAGCATCCTATAACATGAAACAAAACAATTTAGAGCTTAAAACAACACAACATCCTCAACGGTGAACTAGAAACATGAGCTAAGCATAGGCTAAATTCACATTGAGCTTTAACTTATTGTTTTAACTCTTTCATTGATCAAATTGAACCTTGAACATTATAACTAAGTTGTTTCACATATAAATATGTAATAAAAACCTTAGTAACTAATTAAAACAAATTAGAACCCAACACAATAGACTAGTAAAACACCTAGCTCAAGCAAGTTACTCTAGTTTTCTCGATTGAACTCTAAATGCTCATATTGAATCAAAAGTCATGTGAAACTACCATTAAACATTGTAAGCACATACTTTAACACATTAATTCTCATTTATATCATTATCAACCAATTAATCACATGAATCATCATCAAAACAAGGCTAAATAGGCTAGAATCGTAGCACTAGAATGCATAAATACACCCAACATCTCCACCCCACACTTAAAGCCTTGTTTATCCTCGAACAACTCTTAACTATAAACACCATGAGCTGGAAAGATTCCACACTTCTACTACATGCAAAAAATTTAAGCTAGCACTACAATGACTACATGGAATGAAAGTGTACAACGCTAAGCATGTTATACACAATTGAAAGCTTATAAATCCTGCTTCAAAACATCCTAGCCTCTAGAATGGACTCCACAAGTGGCAAACTCATGCTAATTGCTCAATCAAAGACATCACAAGATGGGTTACCCATAATCACTCATAATAATGCAATTAGAACAAGATGGGTATAAGAATCAAGTTATGCTCACCCTCACAAGGAATTCACAAGTTACACACAATGAACCATAAGATTTCCCTTAGTGTAGTGCTCCACTAATATTAGAATGATGAACCTAGGATCAAATAGGTCTTTTTTGGGTTGTAATGTAGGCTAAGGAATGGGTAGGAATTATTTGGCCAAGAATAGTGACTAACCTCTCTAAGCGCTTTAATACATCATATCATACATTTAAAACCACTCTCTAACAACCAAATTTTACTTTTTCATCCACCCATGTATTTTGCTTTTGCCCTATTTCTTTTTAGTATTTTCACAAATACTTGGTGGGCATATAGTTTATTACCACAAGAATCAATTTTTTTCTCTTTTTTCTCCACCCTAGCAATATTTCTAGCATCAATTTATATCATAACCATACACCATACATCAATTATACACCAATGACTATTATCTTAGGCATCAATTTCACCTTTTTCTTCTTTAATTTCTCGAACTCCTCTCTAATTTAATTTTTCATTAAAGAACTTTAAAGCTTTTTGGATCAAATTATGGTCTATCAAAGAAAGGATTACGCTACATATAAGGCTACCGAAGAAAAAGCTAAAGGCTTAATGGGGCTAACTAGGATAATGCACAAAGGGTAGGTCAAAAAGAAGGTATAAAACAAGGCTATCAAAGAAATGCCTAAATCATCTCCTAAACCCACACTCTTTTTTTTTTCTTTGCACACACACCGGGCAAGTTCTAGACATCATATGCAACAAGGAATATACAAAAATCTCACACGGACATGGTACATGCTCAACTAAATAGGATTATCATAGACACCCAACCAAACAATAGCATGAATTCATATTTAAGCCAACAAATATAAGAGTCACAAACATAAGCCTAAGAGTTTCAAAAATAGTAATTCACATAATCTATAAGATTTTAACAAACAAAACACTTGCACCATGCAATCAAAAATAGCACCAACTCAAATATCTCACTTATTCCTATCCTAAAACTTTTAAATTGAGCTAAGAATTAGAATTTGCCGTCACCCTACATTTAAAAATCTACTTTGTCCCCAAAGTGAACTTAAAAGTATGAGATAGAAATATTTTCTGAGGCCTTTAGGCTTAGCTAGTAGCATCTTTTTTGCATAAAGAAGGTCCATGGGACCCCACACTCAGTCTTTGTCATGCTTCTTAGCTCAAGTTGATGGTACTTAGACTTCCCATACAGCTGTGACTCAACAAAATAAAATTATGTGAAGTAAAAACTATAAACTAAAAAGAAAACATACCTTAACTTGGGTTGCCTCCCAAGAAGTGCCTGATTTAGTGTCGCTGGATGACCCAAGCAACTTTTTCCTCCATCTTGAGGATATAAATTTCACCCCTTTCACATCCATCTTTTTTCCTCACTCATAAAGTGGTGGTACAATGATTAAGGAACCAGGTAATGGAATATGCATGGTAAATCACTCGGCTTTAAAATGAGGTGTGGTTTTATGTTGGTTATCAGGTGTAAAATTAAGAATATAGGATTCTTGTTTCTTATTTTCACACTCTTTCACTATTTTAAATAATTTCATAGACAAGACATCATTTAAATATAATGTAGAAAAGTGCTTTGAGTGAGGCCCAATAAATCCCACTTCAAAATTTACACAGTCCACAACACCTTCACTTATTTTGACCTTCTCAATTTCAGTCTCAAAAGAAAAATGACAATCAAGTGGTTGCAATTCATGTGGTGGTGGTGGTATTTCCTTAACCTCCTTAGTTGTTTGTTGAGCATTGCCTAAAAACATGATTGAATCAGGATTAAAAAAAGATATATCTGCAGAGTGATACAAATTGCCACAAGCCACACACTAACTCGCGGTCTATTGTGTAGGTCCCCTCGAAATGCTTAGATCAAAATCTGGACAAAGAAACTCATGGTGGAATCCTCCACAATAATGACAAGATTCATCATCCCTCGAAAACCATCTATCCAAGAATGACATCTCAACAAGAGTGTGAGAAAAATAAAAATAAGGGAAAATAAAAAGAAATTAAAAAAACTATTTACAACTTAGTATAGAAAAATTGAAAATAAGATAGTTACCTAGTTACAATTCCCCAACAACGGTGCCAAAAACATGACAGCACTCAAGCCCACACGCAAGTGCATGTAGTCCTATAAAGTAGTAAAGTGGCTTCAAGAAATCCCAAGTATCGATCTCTCAATGACTTGCATTCGCCAACTATCCAATTCTAGTTCAAAAATTGAGATAAACTAAAAAAAAGATTGTAGAATTGTAAACTAAAAAAACTAAACTAATGCGGAAAAGTAATGACTTTGGACAATCAAAGAATAGAAGCCTATGGTTAAGGCATAAGAACAATCATACTACATTATTGAACTTCTTTCATTAAATTGCTTATCTTAGTTGTTGATTCATAGGGTTAATCGCATGATTATGGTTTCTCAACCTCTAATCCTTTACCTAAGTTGAACATTACAACTACATTATTGAGCGGGGATGTAAATGTCCACTTAAGTTCTTTAAGCTATCATCCAACATGTGAATCAAGTAAGGCATCTAAGTACATCTCTTTCCTAGATACTAATTTGAATTCCTTATTTCATAAAGAAACATAAACTATACTTTGCTTATTCCTATGTTCTATCTCCCTATTCCCTCTCTCGAGTTCACAAGGCTAACAATTGATGTATTCTAAGGGCTACGAATCCTTAAAATAGTTATAACAAGAATAAACAAACAAATAATAATGATAATCAAATCAAACAATCTTAATTAAAAAAAACAATAGTCATGATCTTGGCCTTAACCCCAGAAAAGATTTTTAGCCCTTAATGGAAATATTCATCATCTAATCCCTTGGATTGGTGATACAAACATGAAAGAAATTAAAGTTAATATAATAAAACCCTAAAAAAAAAGTTTTGGTAGCCTGCTTAATCCTCCAAGACGTCTAAAAGTAAGTAAAAATAACGTGAATAATGTCCTATTTATAGTAGAAGAAGTAGCCCATGCCTTGTTGAACAAGGAAATAGTTTCTGTTCGTCTGCGAACCCAGTGACGTGCCACATTGATTATCACATTGTAGGCCATCGTGTTGTGCCTAAATTGAGTTGTTTCACTGTTTTGGGTGCCTTCAAAATCCATTTTTGTATATTACGCTCCCATACTCCTTTACATGCGCCAACACTCACCCAATACTTTTCAGGTGTCCAAATTGGCATCAAGCTATGTTTTGTGTTTCCATGATCCATTCCAAGCCTTTTTGAGTTGTTTACACTTGATTTGAAGATTGTAAATCCTTAATATATCATCATAGTCCATTCACCAAGCATCTTTAACATTAAAAAAACAATTTAGAGCTCAAAAAAAATACAACATCCTCAACGGTAAACTAGAAACACGAGCTAAGCATAGGCTAAATTCACATTGAGCTTTAACTTGTTTTTTTTTTACTCTTTTCTTGATTCAATTAACCCTTGAACATTATAAATACGTTTTTCATATATAAATACATCATAAAAACCTTAGTAACTTATTAAAACACATTATAACCCCACAAAATAGACTAGAAAAACACCTAGCTCAAGCTAGTTACACTAGTTTTCTCGATTGAACTCTAAATGGTCATATTGAATCAAAACTCATGTGAAACCACCATTAAACATTGTAAGCACATACTTGAACACATAAATTCTCATTTATTTCATTCTCAACCTATTAATCACATGAATCATCCTCAAAACAAGGCTAAAAAGGCTAGAATAGTAGCACTAGAATGCATAAATACACCCAACATCACCGTCTTGAAGGAAATTTGTCCTCAAATTCAGTTCATTGTTGTCCTCTACTATTTCCACTTGAGAGAGGTCACACACGTTAAAATTTTTGTGCACTTGATATTCTAGGGGTAGATCAATTTTGTAGATGCTGTTGTTGATCCTTTCTAGCACTTGGAATGGACCATCAACCCACGACATTAACTTAACATTCCTTTGAGACAGAAACTGATCCTTCCTAAGGTGCACCTACACCCAATCTCCCAGTTCAAGAATGAGCTTTTTTCTTCCCTTGTTGGCTCTTCTTGCAACTTCTTGGTTTTTTTTCTCCAACCGTAACCTCACTTTCCCATATAGCTTCTTCATGGACTCGCCCTGTTTTCTTCCATCTAACCTTATCATAAGATCACTTGACAAAGGGGTTAAATCGAAAGAGGTATGGGGATTGAGGCTGCATACACACTTAAAAGGTGTCATCCCCGTACTTAAATGTATGAAAAAATTGTAAGAAAACTCAATCAACAGTTAGTGCTCCTCCCAAGAAGTCATTTTTCCTTTAACGATGGATCGTAGCATAGAATCTAAGGTCCTATTTACTACTTCCATTTGTCTATCAATTTGTGGGTAGAGTGAAGTCGAAAACAACAATTTGGTACCTAGCGTACCCCACATGGACTTCCAAAAGTGGCTTAGAAATTTAGAATCTCTATCACTCACTATGGTCCTCAGAACACCATGAAGTTTCACAACATTCTCAACAAATAAAGAGGCTACACTAGGTGCATCATCACATTTAGAACAAGGAATAAAGTAAGCCATCTTGGAAAACTGATCCACCACGATAAAAATACTATCTCACTCCCGCCTATTCCTCGGTAATACTAACATGAAGTCCATTAATATGTCAAGCCAAGGACGTAAGGGGGTGGATAGTGGGGTGTACAACCTGTGGGGTTGTAGCTGAAACTTGGCTATTTTACACTCAACACATTGGCCGCAAATTCGAGTCATATCCTTGTGCATTTTAGGCTAATAAAATTGTTTTTCCAAGATTCTAAGAGTCTTCTTGATCCCAAAATGGACCATTAGACCGCCATTCTGTTCTTTTCTAAAAAACAATTCTCTCCATAAACTTGAGGGAACACACAATCGTCTACCCTTAAATAAGTATCCATCAAATTTGGTATACGGACTGGAACCTTTATCTGCCACCCCTTGTTACCTACCCAAGTCTTTACATTCCCTATATATAGGAGTGAAGTAAAGGTCCTCGGGATATAACGACTTGACACTCTCAAAACCCATCAATTTATATGATAAAGTGGACACAAGAACATGTTTTCAAGACAAGGCATCGTCCACCACATTGTCTTTACCGTTCTTGTAATGAATAACATAAGGGAAAGTTTTAATAAATTCAATCCATTTTCATACAGTCAGTTAAGATTGTCTTATGCTCATAGATTCTTCAAGGATTCATGATCCGTTCGGATCACAAATTTTTTTGGCCACAAATAATGTTTCCAAGTGGCCAAGGCTCTAATCAAGGCATACAACTCTAAATTATATGTAGAGTAGTTTAGAGCTGCTCCTTTGAGCTTTTCGCTAAAGTAGGAAATAGGCTTCAATTCTTGCATTAAAATTGCGCCTATGCTAACTTTTCTAGCACCATATTCAACCTTAAAAGTCTTTTCAAAATTTGGCAATTGTAGCAAAGGGGATGAGATGAGCATAGCTTTCAAGTCCTCGAAGGCCTAGCTTGTTCATCTTCCCACTTGAAAGGTCAATCCTTTTTAATCACTTCAGTCAAGGAGGCGGTAGTGGTGCTAAATCCTTTTACAAAACATCTATAAAAACTAGACAGCCTGTGGAAGCTTCTCAGTACACCTATGATTTTGGGAGTTGCAAATTTTTAATAGGGTCAATCTTAGATCCATCCACTTTGACCCCTCTTGAGCTTACCATAAACCCGAGAAACACAACCTCATGGATACCTAAATAACATTTTTCTAGATTAGCATATAACTTATCCTTTTGGAGGACATCAAGCACATATTGTAAATGTTTTACATGCTCATCTAAGGACCTGCTATATACCAACACATCATGAATGTATACAACAACAAACTTTCTGATAAATGTCTTCATCACATGATTCACTAGCCTTATGAAAGTAATTGGAGCGTTTGTTAGGATGAATGGCATACCCATACATTCATAGAGATTGAATTTGGTCTTGAAGGTAGTTTTCCATTCATTACCCAGTTGCATATGGATTTGGTAATAGCCACTCTTCAAATTAATCTTAGAAAACAAATACGAACCACTCAATTCATTAAGAAAATCATCTATCCTAGGAATTAGGTGATGATATTTTACCTTAATTTTGTTGATGGCTCGACAATCTATGCACATACGCCAAGTCCCATCTTTCTTGGGCACTAGTAGCTCTGGGACCGCACAAGGGCTCATACTCTCCTTGATATACCCTTTGTTAAGGAGTTCCTCAACTTGGCATTGCAACTTCTTATTATCCATCGGGTTGCTCCTAAAGTCGATTTGTTGGGAAATTATGACCCTAACACAATCTATTCAGTGCACAATTTCTCAAAGTGAGGGCAATCCTTGCGGAAATTCTTTGGGAAGACATCCTTGTAATCCTATAAAACATGAGAAATAAAAGGAGAAATGGAAATATTAGTGGGTTAGTATTAAAATAATAAGACAAGAGGAGCATCCGAGTGTCCTAATCATGACCCATAAATAGTTCTTTCCTCCTATACATCATCACCATAATACCTTGACCCTTAGAATTTAGGGACTCCTCGGCTTCCCCTACCCCACTACTCTTGGGTTCCCCTCTTTTTTCTTACCCTCGGGTTCCTCTCTACTTCCCTCACTCTCAGCTTTCTTTTCCTTCTCTCTCAATTCCATTATCTTTTGGTGTAATTCATCTACTTAGGAAGGCAAAAGTGGATGACGTACGACCTTTTGGCCATCCTTCTTAAGTGTATACTGATTGGACCTACCATCATGTTTGGTCGACCTATCGTATTGCCAAGGTCTTCCCAACAACAAGTGACATGCTTGCATTGGTATCACATCACAAAGTACCTCATCGTGGTATTCGACTACCTTGAAACGTATCACACATTGCCTCATGACATTTAATTCACCGCATTTATTTAACTATTACAACTTGTAAGGGCTAGTGTGAGGTGTAGTTGGCAATTTTAAGAAGTTGACCATTGCAACACTAACCACACACTTGCACAACCACCGCTATCTATCACTACAGTGCATACACTTCCCTTCACTAGACATTTAGTATTGAATAGATTCTCCCATTTTCTAGGATCATCTATCGCCTTAATAATCATAACATTCCTCACTACAAAGTTTGGAACCACACACTCCCCTTCTTGTGAATAAGCATCCTCACAATCATCATCGTCATCATGTGGCTCCCTCTCAGCTGTCTCTCTATCTTAAGGCTTAGCCTCACTCACATCACCATCAATACCAACTTCTTTACCAAGGAAATATAATCTACCTTCGCTTAGGATTACATTGCGTTGGTTAGGGAATTCATTGGCTTTATTCCCCTAACCTTGGCACTTGAAATAATGAAACCCTTTAGGATTAGGATACTTGTGAGATTCTTTCCTCAAAGGGATTTTTTGGACTATTTTGGACTCGAGCATCCTTGTAGTGGCAGGTTGGTCCTTGTTTTTGGGCCAACCCAAATATATTTAAACCATATCCTTACCCCTCGGCCAACCCAAGGTTGATTAACTTTTTACTTTGAACGACGACCTCTTTTTAAGTTCCCTTTCAATCCCATGAGCCTCTTGGAAAATACCTTTGAGGGTATCAAACTTGAGAAGTATCAAATGAGTGGAGATCTCTTTGTTCAACCCATACTTGAACTGAATGATGTCATGACTAATTTGTTCCCTAAGATGATCAAGTTTTAACATTAGTTGTTGAAACTTATCATAATATGCCATCATACTTTGATTCCCGTACCGCAAGTTGTACAACCTAGCAAAAAAATCATGTCGATAAATCTTAGGAAGGTACCATTGTCTCATTAGGTACCTCAACCAAAACCAAGGTGGTATTTGTCCATCAATCAACTCATTACCAAACCATTTGACGTTTTCCCACCATGTGTTAGTATAGCCTTAAATGTGAGCTATGGCATAACAACTCTTCTTCTCCTCCAATATATCATTCACTTGAAACACCTTGTCACAAGATGATTCCCAAGCTAAGTAGACCTCGGGGTCACTTTCACCTTTAAATATTAGTAGGCTCAACTTAATGGTGTTGATACCTACGTCTTTCTCCTAGTGTCGATTTCCCCTCTCTCTATACCCTCGGTATTTTCTTGGGTCCACATGACCCCATCTTATCTCTTTCTCCCTCATGTAGGCATTTTCAAAGGCTTCATTTCCTTCACAATTCTCTTCCATATTCCTCAATATGGACAGGATGGTTTTGGATATTTGGAACTTGATTTGGAGGAATCGGATTTTGTGGAGGTGGTGGTCTTTAGTTTAGTGGAGCTTGGAAGGGAGGGTGTGGATTTTGTATATGTATTAGACGTCCAAGTCCCTCTTGCAAAACTTGAGGAGTTTGGGAATGTGTTTGTCTATTGGAGTCACGGGTTAGAGGGAAATGTGTGGTTTGACTAGCGGCATTGTGGAGCTTGTAAAGGATTTGACATTTGGGGCCATGTTTCAAGAGTAACGATGGCGGAGGATTTTCTATCATGTCCACTTGAAGAAATGTTGAGGATTAGAAGGTCGAGAGTAACTTTGACTCTTACTTATTCTAACCTCCCACTAATAGTCATCTCTTCTCCCCTTATGGATCCAACCTCCGTACTCAACCATTTAAGAGTTCGGGTCATAGCTTCAAGAGTGACCCTCATAGTTTCCATAATAGTAGAATCCACGGTTTGAGACGTGGTTCCCTCCACTATTAAGGTATCACCTACACAAGAAACAAATAAGTTAGTTTAAAAACCCTCTCCTCGCTCACACTCTCTCAGTTCACTCACACTCGAGCTCCACAAGTGTTGTAGATTGGCAAGTAAACCGTGAATCCTTAAGGTATGAGTATGCTTTTGTCCAGAGTAGATTCTTATTTGAAACTCAAGGGATTCTCATTGGATTAGAGCCAAGAGTTACAACATATTCAAATGATAAAAGCACACAAACAAACATTGACAGGAACACAAGGCTTCAAATGACTAATTGATAAGCTAGTAGTAATGTACTAGTTTGTTAATTAGTTCTCAAGTCAATTAGAGGAAACTAGGAATAAATAATTAGAAACTAGAACATCCAAATTTGAGCTTAATTATCACATGAACAGTAACTCAGGTTTCATGGAAGCATGTCATTGGTCGCGGGTCCACATATGTTGTTCATCAACTTGAAGTCTTAGTCCCTTTATATCATTTGTAATGGATGACTTGTTATTGGGAGGAAAAAACATAGTCTTGTAACTTTTTCAAATTTTTC
Organism: Capsicum annuum; assembly: GCF_002878395.1. Taxonomy (NCBI): domain Eukaryota; kingdom Viridiplantae; phylum Streptophyta; class Magnoliopsida; order Solanales; family Solanaceae; genus Capsicum; species Capsicum annuum. The sequence continues at coordinate 148,859,835 of NC_061122.1, read as the reverse complement.
AAACACAAAAGGTGATGTTTGACCTCACTAGTTCCACAAGACAAGGTTCCTTGTTTTAAGGAAAAGTGGTTGTCAGGTCTTGAAAAGGTGATGTTGGCAGGTCTTCTCACAAATAATTTTTTATTTTGTTTTAAAACATTTTTGGATTTATTACTCTTTATAGAAGTTAAGACATAGGACGAAGAGAAGTTTAAGATGAACACAACATCAACACCTTCAAGAACATAACAACATACACCATAATGGTTACTCCAATATCCTAACACAAGCCAAACTCACGACCACTTCAAGTTTTCACAACAACAAGTCTCTTCTTATTGAGCTCAACTTTAGATTTACACACTTTTTTATGTTGATGGGGAAGAAACCTACACAAGAAACAAACTAAACAAGTAAAGTATTTTGTAGATCTATAACCAACTCTCGGCCAAGATGTTCAAGAACACACTTTTGGTAAGAGCTTCCCAAGATTGGTTTTGTAAGAACAAAACCAAGCCTTGAGTTCTGATACCAAATGATACAAAATTAAGTGTGTATCAAGAGATTTAAGCCAACACAAGGAAAACAAGATGATCAATAAAGTACTAGTGAATCGATAATGGTCACACATGGCTTCACTAGGCTTCCAATATTTGGTTTTGGAACTACAAAATGAGTTTAACAACAATAACAACAAATAACAACAATTCTAGTGAATCGAAAAAGCCCCACATGGCTTCACTAGACTTTTAGATTCAACAACATGATGATAACAAGATTACAAGAGATAGAAACTTGAAATACAATATTTAATGATCTAAGACCCCTAACAATAAGAAAGTACCCTATGACTAATGAATATAAACACCAAGTTCTTACTTGGACCAAGAGGAACTCGAGAACCCCCAGATCCTAGTTTCTATCCTAGATACAACTCAAGTATCACACAACTTGTGAGGGACGGTTTGGACTTCTCCAATGGAAGAGAGAAGTTCTCAATATCACAAATATAGTTGTTGTCTTCAATAGTATGAGTGAACTAAAGAGAAATAACCCTATCACATGTCTTATATATTCTATTACAAAAGAGAGACAAAAGGAACAAGATACCTTTGGCATCAAAGGGTCGGGTTTGGAGTGCTTTGGAGGGCCTCTTCACACTTTAATAAGTATAGGCCCTTAGATGGACTCACAAGGCCCTCACACACGGCCAATGATGAGAACAGGGCTTGGAGTATTTGTAACTCACGTGCTTGGCTTCGTGTGAAAGTTCTCGAGCTAGGAATACCCGTATCAATAGTGGAATCAAAACCCAAAGAAAAATATACAGACACATAGAAAAAAGTCCACCTGGATAGTCTTGGACAAATGTTCAATTCATCATACACATAGTAACCTCTATGACCCGACTCTATATGAGGAGATACAGTCGAGCTAGAATAACCACCCAAAGATGCTAAAATAGAAGACCCACTACCTGAGACCTATAAGGCTGCCTACAGTGGTCTACAGTGATATCCACAGAAGCCTCTAGAATCTATACCTCGATAAGTGTGCCCTCTAAAGTTATACTGATAATGCACCCGCTTAGTGCCTCCTTGGAGCCCTCGAAGAACATACTCAGGCATCTTAGCATGATCTACTATACTCCAAAATGATTCTCTATGTGCTACCATCTGAATCATAGGTAGCAGAAGTAAAACATCTAACCCTTTCATGATCATTTGAATTTGCCTCATACAGGGCACAAAAGTGCACCTCATAATCCGTAATAGTTATGAAGCCCTACTGCAAATGATCAAACTCATATCTGATCTGATACCTCAAACCGTAAGGCACAAACCTTTCCAAAAAGGCCTCAACAAACTGATCCCAAGTAATCTCTGGAGAATTAAGATGTCTTAAACTAATAAGTGACCTCCACTAATCTCTAATTGCATATCTCAACTGATAAGTAGTATAAGAAATCCCATGCGACTCAAGAAAAACAAGGTTATGCAATTTCTCATGATAGCCAATCAAGAACTCATAGGCATTCTCGCCTACAGCACCACTGAACCTTGGAGAACCTGGACTAGTGAATCTCTCAAACCTATTTTAATCCTCAAAAAATGTAATTGCACTCACAATAATAAGAGGAATATAAATCTGGTTGTCCTTCCTGAGGAGGTAACATAAATGAGGGTTGAACTTCTACTCTCGAAATACTATACTCAGATGTACGCACTGAAGGAGGAACATCACTCAAAGTCTGTAGAGTACTATAAACAGATGTTGGTACTACTGGAAGATCCATACTCAAAACCATAATAAAAATATAGGCAAACTCTAGCATAGAAGGAGGTCTAATACTCAAAGCTAGAGGAACACCAAGTGTACTTAAAGAAGTACCCTCCAAATAGGTCAGCAAACAAATCATCAACCCCCTTAAGACTGGGGTAGAAAAACTCCGTCGGACTAGAATAGGCCCTATATCCCTAACATGTTCAACATGAGGCTCTGGGAGAATATCTTGGTACTACCTATGGAGAGGAAAATCCTCATGTCCCTCCACTATCTCAAGCCCATCCACGACTCATAACTTGCCCTCTAGACTGAGCCCTTTTCTTAGATGATAACTTTGCATCTCTAGCCTCATGAGATCTAGTCCTTACCATCTGCATAGAAAAGAATTGAATACTATTTAAAGCACAAGGTATGGAAATACCAACATGATATATAATGAAATAAGTAAAGTTTCCTAAAGATACCTTGTAGCCTCTCAAAGATTGTTACTGATGTCTACACACAGATCTACGAGTCTCTACTAGACATTCTATTATTACACTGATGAGACCAATGAACCTGACTGCTCTAATACTAATTTGCCATGACCTAAAAACCAAGGGTCATAATGACACTTGTTATGGAAAGCCTTGACAAGTAAGCCAACCACCCAAATTGATATGAAAAGAGAAATCAATACCAAAACCCAACGCAAGACTCCTAGAATGGAGTCGAACCACACATACATGATATTAGCGACAATACAAAACTGATAATACCATATAATATCCCAAAACCTGGTGCCATAGTGTAAGAACTACTAAATACACCTCGAATGTCAAAGATATAATAATGGCCTAAAGGGATAGTAATCTATCTACAAATACAAAACAAGACATAAAATAAATAAGAAGAGGTAGTGGATCAAATCTGAAAGCATAGATCATCTGCTACCTCAAGTACACTCCAAATACTACCTAAATCAGCTACTATACGATGTACTCGTACCAAGATCTATACGGAAAGGGCATTGTAGGGGTGAGTACAGTCCACTTGTACTCAGTAGGTATCTTAGGTGACTGAGCAAAGTAAAAAATAAAGCATATAATATACACACTATGGGCACATCACCTGCAATCAAAAAATATCCCAAATGGTAGCCCACGCCATCTCCCCTAATATTTATACTATATACACATATAATATACAAAAATACAAGAAAGAAGCATAAATATAAAAGTATACCAAATACAAGTGTAGGTAAAGAAGTACCAATAGATAGATATCACATCAAGGACAGTAATACAACCAAGAATAAGCGCAATATGTATGAAATACAATGAAGTTGATAATGATGATGTGATGCTCGAGGTTGTCAAATAACCTCAGTATACACCTACCAAGTTGTGCTTCCAAGTAGGACCCATGGGGGGTTCGTAACTCATATATAATATAATATATAATACCGATATAAATGACTCCTCTCCAGTACAACCCTTGATAGAGGATCTATAAAGATGTCACAAGCCAGTATTTCTAGCATTTTCACAGTGGTACCAATGTTTCAAAAGTGTATATAATATGAGGGTACAATGCTTACAACCAACCAGAATGAGAATTTTCAAAGCCAACCAATATACCAACTATGTGAGCTGAAATCAGCTCAATATTCAAAAAATCTATGAATCTCATGTAATTATATGGTAATATAGAAAAATACACAATAATATTCCATTGATAACGCATAAATTCAAATTTAGGCTTTCCAACAGATAAATACCACCGGAAATACATACATAAGGTCAACAACATCATAAAAGGCCCCACATGATCACACATGATATATAACGCCTCAAACTAGAAAATAAAAATAATATTGGCCCCAATACGTGCACAACATAATATTAATAGCCATTTCTATGATTGGTTACCACACTCGTAACATGATTTTTATATCAATGCTAACTACCCAGCCCAGTCTGAAGCAGTTAATTCATAACCTACCTCAAATGTTGAAACTGGTATGAACAAGCCTTTAACATTGATCTTTTACCTCATGCAGGGACTCAAAACCAACTAAGATACACAATTATAGAATCTACGTGTTAAAAAGAAGTTAATGATACCTATATTGCCCATTTCTAGGTTAGGTTAAAAATGGATCCCTGAAATGGGTAAAACCAAATTGTTTTATCCAAAATAATATTTTCCATGATTAAAGAAACTCATATAATATAATTCAAGTGAAAATGGGTGGAAATTAGGGTTTATATCAAGAAAATACCAATTTACTCCTCTGGGTCAAAATTTCCAAATTCCACTTACAAATTCAAGTTTTAACTATATTTAAATAATAATAATTGAAGAAATATAATACAAATAGGGTATGAACTTCACCAAAGATTGAGAATGAAATAAATCGCCCAAAACCTTAAAACCCTAAGCTCCAAATCTCAAAAATGGTGAAAGAAATTGAGAAAAAGAATATATTTATGGGCACTAGCTTCCACTAAGGCAGTCAAATAATCATTTTAGTGGTCACCACAAAAGCGGTCAAGTACCGCTCTATTGGTCACCACTAAAATGGTCAAGTACTTCTTTAGTGATACTCGCCAATGTGTGCTAGTCCGCTAAAGTGGACAAAGGCCACTTTAGCGCCTATTGCTAAAGCGGATGGGCACCACTAAAGCTCCTTTGTCCAGCTGGAGCAACCGCTAAAATAGCCAAGTGGTTCTTTCGCACCTACCGCTAAATATGGCACTTTAGTGGCTACACCAGCTGAGTGGTCCACCAATGGTGAAGACTTCCAAGTCTCCGCAGACTCCTCGAGATTCATTCGAGATCCCTAGTACACAACGAACTCTACTACCCTATCAAATTTGATTCTCCAAAATCAATAGTGATATCAGATTTTTAAAAAATCATTGTTTTCACAAAGTTGACCCCTGAAATCCAATTTCACAACTTTCCAAATCGAGGATCGAAATAAGATATAAAAATTGTAAAACCACACCAACCATTTTACCAACCTAAAATCAATATTCCAAATCTGCTAGTATAATCCATTTTGATATCCTATGTACAGATCAATAAATATTTACCAAACTATAAAGCCTTTTCTTAACTAGTAAAACCAAAAACTCGCACAAATCACACCAAAATGCATTGGAAATTATGTCAATCATCCCCACACCCTATAAATACCACAAAACAACTATGGGAAAGGTTAAAATGGTAAAATCATATAAAAATAAACTATTAACATAAATTACCAAAAATTAGGTCGTTATACCTAAACTATATTGATATATATTTAATTAAACATTCTATATCTTCATTAAAAAGGGATGAATCAAAGGTTTCACAACTTAATTCCACATCCTAAAGTGATAGTTGTATATCATACTAAAAGATAATGAGGCCAAAATTTTCCTAGAATAGGTTCTTAAACAAATAACTAAGGCATGCGATATTTCAAACGATATCCAAATAGAAACTACCTGCTCAAAACTAGCATAATAGAACACAATTATCATAAATAAGCTCAATCTAAAGATAGAGTAAGCCTAGCCTACCTGGACACCAAAGATAATAGCCCCTCCGAGAAGACTTTGAATTGAATAATAAGATGTAGATAAATGGTTCAATTTGGAGATCAAATAAATATCCAAAATATCTACAACCACTAAACTCCTCTTAATGCATGTATTTGAATATATTTGAAGTTGCTTGCTGATAATATACTACACCAACTTTAAATGTAACTTTTGAGCAGAAAGGAAAGAATAATAGTTTATATATAGAGTGATATTCATAAGTTGCATTATGTCAACTAAAAGTAAGCTCAAATATTATATTGTGGAAATGGTGCAATCCAATAAGAGAATGGGATGTCATTTTGTGTTTATTATAATTTGTATCATGAGAATTGAGTTCATTAACTCTAGTAGCTGCAAGGAAGAACTACACATTTTGGTAAGTGGCTATATGACCAAAAATAAATCTTTGGAATTGAAATTCTTAAGGAAAACAAAGGGGTAGATTTTAGCGGCCTAAAAGTCAACTCACTTCCATGTATTAGGTGAGTAAATGATGTTAGGCCACCTATTAATATGTTGCTATCCATTTTTCAACCCCGCGTATAGTGGTGGTGGCCACAGCTGAAAATTTTTCAACATTGCATATGTATTCGAGAATTGTATCGGTTCGTGGTAAAATAAACATAACTTTTAAAATATATCATAATCAGTAGAAAAATATTTCTAATAAAATTTCTATTATATAATAAAGATTCACTATCTCCTATAAAAGCTATTACAACAACAACATACCAGTGTAATCCCATAAAGTGGGATCTGGGGAGGGTAAAGTACATGTAAACCATACTACTACCTCAAATCAAATGAAGTAGAGAGTCCATTTTCTATAGACCCTTGGATTAGGAAATATAACAGTATAACGAACAAAAATATAAAAGCACACAACCAGATGGGATAAGACGCTTCTAGATACCAAAGGAAATAAGACATTCATAAGGTACTGCTATATACTATCTATCCAAGAACATAGACATCACTGAAACACCCTGAACAAAAAACTCCACACACAGATACAAACAAAGAATTCTTCTCAACAGCAACGACTGAACTCCTACCCATTAACCCTCTACCCTAATTAGAGTCCTCCACATCTTCTTAATAAGGGTCATGTTCTCTGTAAGCTATAATCGCTCTATATCATGACTAATCCCCTTCCTTCAATACTTTTTTGGCCTACCTCTACCTCATCTAAAACTATAAATAGCCCGTCTCTTACACCTCTATACTGGAGCATTCGAGTACCTCCTCATCACATGTCCAGACCAATATAAACTCACTTTTTGCATCTTGTTCTCCATTAAAGCCACCTCTACCTTTTCTTGAATAATCTCATTTCTAACCATATATCTCCAGGTAAGGCCACACATCCATTGAAACATCTTTATCTCTACTAGCTTCAACTTTTAAATGTGGGATTTCTTAACTGGAAAACACTCCACTCCATACAACATGTCTAGTTGGACTACTACTCTATACAATGTACCTTTAAGCTTTAGAGGTACCTTCTAATGACACAAAACTCCCAAAGAGAGCCTCCATTTCAATCACCCTATACAAGTACAGTGTGTGACATCCTCTTCAATCTTACCTTTCCCCTGAATTATAGACCCAAGATAATTGAAACTCTCCCTCTTCTGAATGGCCTGAGACTCTAGCTTCACTACCATGTCAGCGTAATATGAAAAATCACTAAAATTACATTTCAAATACTTCATCTTGGTCCTGCTCAATAGATTCAAGGTCTGTCTCCAAATCTACAACTTACCATTAACTCTTCCCCGAGTCTCGCTAATTAGTACAACATCATCAGTAAATAACATACAACAAAGATAGTATTTATAATTTATGTTCTTTCAATTTCAAAAAGAATGGCATTATTATTAGTAATGAAAAGCATATATACTATGAATAAAAATCATTTATGGTGGAATGAAATGGTTGAGTAATTGAAAAATAAGATCATTGAAGAATGTTTATATTACTCATGCCAACCAATTAGAGCGTTGATTACATAATATAAAGCCCAAAATTAGGAAATATAATAACATTTATGGTGTATGGTTCCACCGTTGACACCATGTAAATAAAATGGACCATGCTACCGGTGGTGAAGCTCATATTTTCACTAAGGGTCTTCAAAATATGAAATCAACACACAAAGAAGCTGAAGGGGGATCAACATCTACCATATTTACATAAAAATAATTTAACCGTGTATAAACAGAGTAATTTTTCTCTATGGGGGTTTGGATGAACCCTCTCTACCCTACCTGGCTCCGCCCTTGGTACTAACTCATCTCAAAAGTTAGCTCATATGGTGAGGATTGTCTAATACCAAGACTAGGATCTTAAACTTCTTTAATACCATGTTAAAGTATGTGTACATCTTATCTAAAAGCTTGAAAATTTAGAGATAGCATATTATAACTTACTAGAAATATCTTCTAATTACATTGGTATGGAAGTCATCTTTATTGTTGCACTTCTTACGAATATGTTACAATATGTCATTTAAAAGATACAATTCTTACAAAAAATTGATCACCTTTAATAGAACATTTGACCTATATTTTTTGAGTTAAAAGGTTCCAATCATCTAGTAAAAAAGGAATATTTTCATAGTCGGAAACTGAAAGAAAATAAGCCCATTGCTTCGTGGCACACACCTCTATATATTTACAGTGTCTGTACTTATAATTACTAGTTATCTAAGTATAGTCTCAAAGAAGTAGAAATATTCCTCTTGTTAGTTTTACTTATTAATTTTAGCTTTTTTTGTTCTTCACGAGAGCTCTTTAGGGGACGGATCTCATCTTTTGATTATGGTAAAATGGAACACAATAATAATTAGTATACTGAACTTTAATTAAATAAGTAGATTTGTTTTCAAAAGTTATTTTATTCAAATTATCCTCAAATTCCATCTAAATTAGAATCGCCAACATTTCATCTTTCCTCACACTAAACCTCAAATTTAGAAAAGATTAGAGCCAAGTGTTTCTTTTGTTATATCCTTGTATGGTTTTGGGAAGACCTCATATCATGAGATAGATTTTAGGACTGAGTTAGGTGCAAGGTCCATTTCTTATAATTAGTTCAAACTTATATTTTGTTGTCTATACTTTAGATATGATGTGTTTGGAATGTCGTATTAGTTAATCCTCACTTCACAACCTAATTTTTTAGGTTGAGTTAGACCCAAGGACCATTTCTATCAAATAATAAATAAATTTCATCCTACATCTTAGTCAAAGTTTGTCTTGTTTTGATGGTCAGGAAGCCCAATATGACTATTGTTTTTGGATGGATAGAGAAGGTTATGGTAAGGAGATCTAGTAATGAATGTTATTTTGCTCAAATATTTATGAGGATATGGTTTGTCTTTATTTTCTTGCTTTCATTAATTTGTGTCATTGTGAGTTTTCATCTCTAATTTTGTTCAATAGAATTGATGGAAGAACAGAATCATTTGAAAAGTAGAGACTTGTTGAATTTATTAACAATCGATAGAATCGAATATTAAATATGCTTTGATATCTACTAGAGTTGGATCTCTTGGTATCAACCTTTATGCTGCCAACTGTGTAATTATAGTTGATGGCTCTTGGAATCCAACTCATGATCTTCAAGCTATATATCGATCTTGGAGGTGTATCATTCAAATTGTTTAATTTTATAACAACCAGGTACTATTAGAGTATTTATTTAACTTTAATGTGAAATTCAAGAGGGGCTAGATTGAAAAACTTTCTTGAGTTGATTGCTCAGCCTTGTCAATCAACACACCTGCAGATTAGTGTTTTTGGATAAAATAAAATAAAACAAATAAGAAAGTATTCAAATAAGTAAATAATTAAATAACATAGTGATTTATCCTAGTTTGGAACACCTGTGTGGTGCCTACTTGCAGTCCCCTTGGGATTCAAAGGTTTCCATTAAAGCTTTCAAATCGTGATTCAAAGTACAGACGTGATAAAAAAATTCTAAATCTTACTTTGTTATTCAAATTTGGTGACACAACCTCAAACGGTATAAGTAAATTGACTTGATCTTTCTCTTTTGTAACTATTGTAAACTTGAAATTACAAAGCTTTATGAATACTAAAGATTGAGACACACTAAGAGTTTCCTATGAAGATACGTGATTTCTCAGGTCTTCAGTCTTCTCTTTCTATATTCTTCAGCTGGTTCTTTTACTTTTTTCCAAAAAAAAAAAACCAAGGGATTTCTTCTCAATCAAAGATTTGATTTAATTAATTGATTGAGGATTCTCATCATATAGTACTTTTATATCAGATATGTTTGTTCATAAGATGTGGCCTACCTTTTTTGGATATTATTTCACAACCATTCATCTGCATATTAGATATGTCCATGAAGAGGGTGTGATCTTCTTTCTTGATGCTCTGATATTTGCCAATTATCTTCCTTGTAATTTGGGATCTAATGAGATTTTTCTTGATGCCATTCAAAATCTAGCTTTGACTTCCTTGTAATCAGGGATTGCATGGGATACTCCTCCAGATATAGCACCATGATCATTTTTCTTGCCTTGATTACCCTTTTGGTATATCTTGCATGTTATCAACCATTAATTTGTCATTAGTTAAATATATTATGTCAATATGGGAAGCTAACAATCTTCCTCTTTTTTAATGATAAATATTAAACATCAGTCGACTTTCCTATCATTGTAGTGGACTGGCTTCCCCTATCTTTCTAACTCCGTGCCTTTTGGATCCCCCTATCTTGCTAACTCTGTGCCTTTATTGTAGTTGACTAGATCCCCTTTAGTTGTATCTTCTTATCTAATATTGACCTTTTCTCCCCTTTATGACATATTCAAAAAAAGTAGAGCACACAAAATAAATAGAGGCATACAAAGGAATACAAAGTAGATCACACATAACAGAAAACCATTCAATGTTTTTGATGTAAAAAAATGGAAATATGGCAGGACAAGTTAGAAATTATCAATTACAGACCCAAAAGATAAAAAAAGACATACCTCTTTTGAATAGCAGTCAGGAAGATTATTGTTTGGTCAAAAAATAGGTAAGAGTGTTGTGCATATTATGACAGAAATGGTCATAGGATTTTTCTACATTTTTTGAAAAACTTGAGTAGGAATTATGGACATATATGGAAAGCTCATTGTTGGATGAATTTGTCTCAAATTTGATGGTATCCACCCGTGCAAACAACTTGTTAAACAGCCTTACACCCTCCTACTTAAAACTATCAAGATATAAGGGCACTGTCCTGACCCAAAAACTAAGGGCCATGATGGCACTTCTCGCAGCAAATCTTGACAAGTAAGCCTATCACCTAAACTGATACACAAGTGGAAAAGACAACAATAATCCCAAGGCAAGGCTTCTAGAACAAAGTCGAACCATATACATATACTAAAAATTGAAAGAAACATAACTAATAATGCCATAACTCCCGAAACCTGGTGTAATGGTGTAAAAACTACTAATGCAATCCATGAATCAAATAGTTAAAACCAACATGAACAACTCTATCACTGAATACTGGAAAAAGACATAGTCTAAAATAGAAAGCTAAAAGTGAACTCCAGATGCATGAAATCCAACTACTACCTTGAATAACTTTGAATGCCCCAGAATCAACCACCGTGAGGCACACTCAAACTACGATCTACACCAAAAGAGTACAGTATGTGTGAGTATAGTCCACTTGTACTCAGTCTCATAGGCCAATCGAGAAAAGTAGAAAATGAAGCATACAAAAGTACACACTAAGGGCAAATCACCTGCAGTCAAAAAATATCCCACAATGGTAGCCCACACTGCTTGCACTAACAGTTCTATAATACTCGCATATATTGCAGCAAATAGCAAAAACGGATACAAGTATACATTACACCACATATAAGTAGAGCAAAGAAGAAAAAACTTATACAAGAATATCAAGTACAAGTAAAGGGAGATAGAACAAATGGATAGGTAATAAGTCAACATAGAAGTGCAATAACTACACAAGCATAATAAGGTAACAACAACAACATACCCAGTGTATTCCCACCTAGTGGGGTCTAGGGTGGATAGAGTGCACATAGACTATGCCACTACCTCAGGAAAAGTAGAGAGGTTGTTTTTGATAAACTCCCACCTTAGGATCGATAACAGTATAACAAACATAAAATATAAGTGCATATAACCTAGTATGGTACGTAAAACAAACTAACAGTATAACAAACACAAAAGATAAGTGCATATAAACTAGTACGGCATGCAAAATAAACTAAGACCGCTAGCCACAAGATAACACTACAGCCACAACACTACGAACAAGAAACTCCAGACACAAAGGAGCACTCCCCTACTATTACTGATGCACTCAAACCCCTAACCCTCTACCCTAATATACATCCTCCATACCTTTTTATTAAGATTCATATCATCTGTAAGCTGTAACTGCTCCATATCATGCCTAATCACCTCCTTCTAATATTTCTTCGATCCATCTCTACCCCGCCTAAAACAATCTATAGCTAGTGTCTCAAACCTCTGAACTGGAGCATCAAATCCCCTCCTCAACACATCCCCATCATTCAACACATGGACTCCTTTCATCCATGAAGCCCAAGAATCCCTTTTTTAAATTGAAGTTTATGGATTTTCTTATGAATTTCATGATTGGGCTTCTCTTGTTCATATGGATAATGAGAAATTGAATTCTACTCCATGTTGGGTGATAAATTTTATGTGGGTTAAATTATTATAGATATAGATTTATGCAAACCTATGACTAAACCATTGAATGATGAAATTTGAATTGAACCATGATGTTTAATTATTGTACAATGATGTTTACATGTACCATGCCTACAATATGTTTGATTAAATGTCTAGATGAAGGAAAAGTGCCTAACTAGCATGATACCATGAAATCCCCATGTATGTACAAGTTATACCTATCACATAATTTGATGGAATGCTTATATAAATGTATTATGGATTATGATGTTAGTTATATGTTCAAGTAAGTTATGCTTGGGCAGTTTCCTTTAATCGAGTCCTGGGGGAACTTGTACTTGAAATATTAGATGTGTGCCTAGAACCATGTCATGTTTCCATGATACTCTCAGTCAAGCTATGATCCTTAGACTTTAGAAAGTCTTATGACTTAGGAAATCTCCATGATCTCATGAACTCAGTCAATTGTTAGATATTAGTAGTATTTCATCAGTCAACAGAATTCAGTAACTCAGTCCATGTTTAGTTCAGTAAATCATGTTCAGTGTCTAGTCAGATGGGAGTAGAAATTAGCACCGAACGAACCCAAGGATGGGAACTTACCTATTATATGAGGGTTTGATTCTCATAAGCAATCCTTGTATTCCAGAACTATGTAGCTAGCATAGGTTGAGACATCATATCCTGCTATATAAGGGTAGATGAGGTGGTTTAACCTGCTATACGAGGGTTCTCACCGTTCTCATTAGAGTTACCTGTTATATTAGGGTCACTCACATGTTGTCCTTACCAATGACACAGTATTGACACCCTTCTAATCAGGTCACAAATTAGACCTTGATTCAGCTATAATGCATCATTTGGGGCATGTCGGTTAGATGACTACCTCCCAGAATCTTAGTATCAATCTTAGTAAAAGAACTCAGATAGTTCTTCAGAATTCAAAACTGTCGCTACAGTTAACTTAGATACAGTATGGAACTCCGCCAGTTCCACCAAATTCAGGACTGTCAGATATAGTCACTCATGTTATCAATTATCAGAATTCAGTCATTAGTCATGTTAGTTATCAACATAATTATGTTATCACGACTTTAGATATAGTTACTATATATGCATGCATGTATTCTCACGTTCATATTAGGCAGTTAACTAGTATTGTTCATGCATATAAACCCCATGCAATCAGCCTACCTCATATGCATACTAGTACATTCAAAGTACTGATGCATTTGTGCTATGGTGTCTTATACCATAGGTTCAGAGACACGAACTCCAGAGTATCAGTAGATTCTAGATATCAGCAGTCAGAGTTAGCAGTGTGTCCTCATCCTTCAAGGACATAATTATTTCTTTGTTATCTAATTAATTAGTTTATTAGTTGGAGTTAGTTAGGGCATGTCCCATCAACTCCTTACTCAGATAGTTCAGTCAGTTAGAGTTTTTCTAGACTATCATGTTTCAGAATTTAGTATGTTCAATTTTGTTTTGGGTATTCTATTACACCACACAAAAGTTATATCTTTCAAACATGTTCAATATTGAACCTTATGGCCTTTCAGTGCATGTTTCTGCATTATTATGTCATATTATGCAGTATACAGGTATAGATATCAGTCGTGGGTTAGGTTGTGGTCCTTCGGGGTTATAAGCACCATGTAGTGTTCTAGGTACCAGCATCAAGGCATTGCAACTTCACTCCATACAATATAGATGGCCGGACTACCACTCTATAGAACTTCCTTTTAAGCTTTTGGGGTACCATCTTATCACATAGAACTCCCGAAGTGAGCCTCCATTTCAACCACCCTGCCTCAATAAGATTCGTGACATCCTCATTAATCTCACCATTTCCTAGAATCTTAGACCCCAGATACTTGAAACTCTCCCTTTTCAGAATGGCCTAGAGTCCATCTTTACAACCACTCCAGCCTCCTGGGACAAACCACTTAACCTATACTCCAAGTACTCCGTCTTTGTTCTACTTAACCAAAATCCTTTAGAATGAAGAGTCTATCTCCAAATATCCAACTTATCATTAAATTCACCCTAAGTCTCATTAGTACCACATCATCTGCAAATAGCATACACTAAGTCCCCTCTCTTTGACTATGTTGCGTCAAAACATCCATCACCAAGGCAAATAAAAAGGGCTAAGAGTCGATCTCTGGTGTAACCCTATCAAAACTAGAAAGTACTCCGATCTTCACCTTCCATCCTCACCGAGTCTTCACACCATCATACATATCCTGAATTGACCTAGTGTATGACACGGGCACCACTCTAGCCTCCAAGCACCGCCATAAAATGTTTTTGGGAACTCTGTCATATTCCTTCTCCAAATCAATAAACACCATGTGAAAGTCCTTCTTCCTATCCTGAAACTGCTCCATTAGTGTCCTCAAAAGGTGAATGTCCTTAGTGGTCAAGCGACCTGGCATGAAACTGAACTGATTCTCAGAGATCATCACGATCCTTCTCATCCTCAACTCTACCACCCTTTCCAAAACCTTCATAGTATGACTCAACAACTTAATACCTCTATAGTTGTTGCAACTATGGATGTCTCCCTTGTTCTTATACACTAGAATCATTGTACTCTACCTCCACTCTTCAGGCATCTTCGTTGCCCTAAAAAAATGTTAAAAAACCCTGTCAACCACTCCAAACCTGCCCCGCTAATGCTCTTCAAAAATCCACTTAAATCTTATTTGGTCCCTTCACCCTACCCCACCGCATCCTGCGATAGCTCCCTTGACCTCATCAAACTTAATCTACCTATAATACCTATAATTGCGACACTCTTTAGATTTCTCCAGTCATCCAACATTAACCCTTTGTCCCCCTCATCATTCAAAAGTTTATGAAAATAGAACTAATACCTCTCCCTACTGTGGGCATCCTCAACCAACACTATATCATCCTTTCCTTTAATGCACTTCACTTAGTCAAGGTCATGATCCCTCCGCTCCCTTACCTTGGACAGCCTAAACAACTTCTTATCTCTGCCTATCTCCTCTAAAGCTGCATATAGGCTCTCAAAAGCAGTTGTCTTAGCTGCCATAACTGCTAACTTAGCCTCTCTCCTATCTACCTTATACTCCTCCTTATTCTTCTATTTTTTCTCATCATTCTTTCTCTCAACCAACTTAGCATAAGCCACCTTCTTAGACTTTACCTTTCTCTTAACCTCTTTGTTCTACCACCAGTCTCTTCGATGTTTTCCAGATCGTCCTCTGGAGATACCCAACACCTCTTTAGCAATCTCTCTGATTCAACTAGCAGTCATCTCCCACATGCTATCCACACACCCTCTACTATCCCAAACCCCCTACTCTTCAACTTTTCCTCCATTTCCAAAGCACTAGCCAAAGTCAAACTACCCCACTTAATCCTAGGTTGAGCCTCCACACTTCTATTCTTTTTTCCCTTACTGATAACCAAATCCATCACTAACAACCTATGTTGAGTCAAAGATTCTCTCTAGGTATGAATTTATAGTCTTTACATAGTGCTCTATCCCCTTTCCTAAAAGGCAAAAAGTCTATCTGAATCTTGGCCACTAAACTACAAAATGTAAAAAGGTGTTCCTCCTTCTTCAAAAAGCTCGAATTCTCTATCCACAACCCAAAAACCCTAGAAAAATCCAAAAGAGAAGCTTCTCCTTCATTCCACTCCACAAAACCGAAATTGCGATGCACATCATTATAACCTCTTGACAAAGCCCCAATATGCCCAATGAAATCCCCTCCCACAAAAAGCTTCTCAGTGCTAGGATGCTCCTTACCACCTCATCTAAAACCTCCCAAAATTCTGTCTTCTACTCCTCATCCAAACCTACTTGTGGGTTGTAGGCTCTAATAATGATCACAGTATAACCTTTAATGACCAACTTAATAGACATCAACCTATCACTAACTCTCATTACCTCTACCACCTGCTCCCTAAGTTCTTCATCAACTAAGATATCTAAGCCATTTCTATGTCTCATGCTACCCGGGTACCACAACTTATAACCATCCACATCTCTCACCTTAGTGCCTACCCATTTAGTTTCCTGGAGACACGCTATACTAACCCTCCTCTTTCTAAGAATTTTCACCAGCTCTATAGACTTACCCTGCAAAGTTCCTATATTTTAAGACCTAACTCGCAACCTAGAAGTTATCTTATCCTACTTAACCTTACTACCTCTTGACCCTAACCCCAAACTTAATCCTAGACCCAACCCTGACCTACCCCCTACCTCGACCAATACCCAACTTCTCCTAACCCCAACCTCGACCCCAACCAATGACATGACCCTAGTCTACCATCGCCATATGATGATGTAAATACAATGAAAATTATGATGATGATGTAATGCATGAGGTTGTTGAACAATCTCCATATATACCGACAAAGCTAAAGATTCCCGATGTAGGAACCAAATGGGGTTTATCAACCTGTATCATATACATAGCCATATCTTCTCCCGCCACATCTCTTAGGAGGTTTTTTTTACGATGTCATATTTTCTTTCAGAAAAAGCCAGTGTTTCCAATGTTTCTATTATTTCCACAATGGTACCAATGTTTCATGAATGAGTATGGTATGAGTATAAAATGCTCACAACCAAACAACATGAGTGTTTTTATATCGAACAAATATACCAACCAAGTGAGCCAAATATCCACTTAATTTTCCAACTATCCATGAAATCCAACATGATTCACATTCCAACAAAGTATGAATACATCACAATATACAATTGCTACCACATTAGGCTTTATCGTTAGCAACATACAATCAACTTCACATATACGAGCCCAATAATATCATATAAGATCCCACACAGTCACACATAGCAAATAATATTCCAAAACCGCCAAATACATAAATATACAGGCCCCACATGGGTAAAACACAATAAACTTAGCCATGTTATGATTAGTTCCCACATCCTTAACATGATTTTATATCAACATTAACTACCAGCTCAGTCTGAAAAAAGTTAAGTCATAACCTACCTCAAATGCCAAAAATTGATCCGCAAGCCTTCGATCCAAATCCTTACTCCCTACGAACAAATTCAAAATCAACTAAACATGAAAATATAGAATCTATGCACTAAAAAATCCCAACAATATTTATATTGCCTATTTTCTAGTCAGGGTCAAAATAGACCCATGAAATGATTTGTTGAAAAGAAGAGAAAAATCATAATATTATTTCAGAAGCATGTTTTCCATATTTTAGGAGTCTACATGTGAAAACCCAAGAAAAAATGAGTTAGAAACAAGGTCCAGATCTAAGAAAAATCAATTCCAAGCTTTAACAGGCAAAATCCCAGAATTCATTTTAAAAATCAAAAACTGAAGTTATTTTAAAGATGAAATTGATTGAAAAATAATAATAATAAGATTAGAAACTTACCCAAGTCAAAATAGATTAATATTGAGGTTTAAATCAAAGAAATACAATTTTGGGCCTTCTGAGCCAAAATCTCTAATTTCCATTTTAATCCATGTTGAAACAAGAAACGAATGATAAAATTGGAGCAAATTAGTTGTAATAGGTGTTTAAAAGCTTACCCAAGCTTAGAAAGGGAAGAAACTACTCAAAAGTGTGAAACCATAACCTCTAAGTTTCAAAAGGGGGGAAATGGCAAAAGGTTGGTATATATAGGGTTTAAGTATCTGTGGACCCCTCGAGATTCATCCAGAATCTCATGAACGCAAATGAAATATATTATCTATCAAATTCAATGCTCTAGACTCAATGGTGATATCATATTTTTGAAAAACCATTATTTTCACAAACTTGACCCTCAAAACCTAAAATCATAACTTTTTGAACTAAGCGTCAAAATGAGATTTAAAAGTCATCAAAATAACACCAACAATGTTACCACCCTAAAATTGATGTTCTAGATCTGCTGATGCAGTTTGTTTTTTCATCCATTTCATGGATCAAAAGATGTTGACTGAAGTCAACTATAAGGCTCTCGAAGCCACCAAAAATGATAATATCACATAAATAATACCAAAATACATTAGGGACCATGTCAATCACCCCACACCCTAAAATACCACAAAGCAACTACAAAGGGGTTAAAATAATCAAATCATGCAAAAATACATATGTCATATAATTTATCAAAATTTGTGTCGTTACAGGCACCTTGCTCACATCAGTACTAGTTTCCTTATCCAGTTGCAGCAACCTAGTAGTTGACTCTTGGAGGACAAATAACCCTACTTTAATTTACTTAAGTCTATCCTTGAATTCCTTAATTTCGTGCTCTACAGAGAGCAGAGGGTTAGACATAGATTTTCTTACCTTAGGAATGCCAGACCAAAATTTGGCAGAGTCCTTCTTACACCATTCATTATCAACTAAGACATATCCCATGATAGCAAATGTCTTAGAGTCATAGGTCGTTGAAACTTCTACAATCAGGTACTCAGAGAGACCAATGGATTAGTAAAGAAAGATTTTGGTAATTAGCAGACCATAGGGTAAACTAGTTAAGGTATGAGCATCTGCAGAACTTTCTAACATATATTCCTAAAACTAAGCAAACCTATTAATGTTATACACCTTAACCATGTAATATAGCATAAACACATCCTAACAAGTCACATTACTAAGAGAACCTTTCTAAGGAATTAGAGTTGCAGTGATAATGTGAGACAAAATTATGTTCTTAAAACAAAGAAACAAAGGAACAAAGTTGGATAAATTAATTTAGAGGTTAGAAACAACCTTATAAGCTTCCTCAAAGGTAACCTCAAAATCATCAGGCCAAGAACCATTCATGAATGGAATAACCCCAAAAAACTTAGTGTCAAAAACCTTCCCAAACAAGAAGTCACAAAGAATGATTCGTGTTCCAAGCACCAGAATTTCCAACTCTATAACACCCTAGGTTTGGGAATCTGAGATTCCACTGATAAAATTAAACACTGCAAAGGAAATGACTCATGTGATGAGTCAGTATCACTCATCATAAGTCATAGGGTGAGACTCATAGTCTCGATAGTGAATTTCACCAAGGTTACTATCATGGTCACAAGTAAGACCCCACGAGTCATAGGGTAAGGTCACGAGTAGTGTTAGGGGACTTGAGACCATAATAGTAAAGGTGCCCAATGTTTTTGCTAAAACTATAAGTCCAGGTAATCACTCATGACCAGTCACTATGAGTCGTTACCTGACCCTTAGCAGCTAAGAGCAAATTTTATGCATATTTTTCATTAAGGGTAATTTGGTCTTTTCTCATACTTTACACTTTACCCATGAGTTAAAATACTCCATTTATCTCTTTTACTATCAGTTAATCAATCAAAACATATCTCTTTCCTCACAAACTTCTAAAGTCAAGAGAAAGCTAGGGTTTCAAAAGATTAGTCATCTAGGCTTCAATTGGTGGTTTTTTCTCCAAATTTCTTGGTGTTTAGGCATGACTCTCTTTCCTAATTTGATTTTACATAAAAGCATGTGTTTAATTATTATCCATGTGAAGTTGATTATTAGTTTTAAAATTGGGTTGAGGGATTTGAATGGTTATTCCTTGGATTGTTTTCCCATTGTTTTGAACTTATCATTCATGTTTTATCTTATAGTTTGTGAACTAAATAAGTGAAAGGGTATGAGAATTGGACTAGGGAACATGGGTTTCCCTAAATTATAACTTTTGGTATGGAATTTACATGAACCTCAACCCTCTTTGTGAAATTGGTTTTGAATATGGATATATTCCCAATTTAACTCACTCTTGGAACCTTGCATTGCATAAAAGGTTAATAGGACATAAAAATGGTTTTTGAGGGGCCTTGGTGGCCATTGTTTGGCTTTAAACTACAACTTGGGAGTTAAATTAGTTAATTGGTTTTGGACTAGCATAATTGGATAGCTTGAAAGCATAATTGGTATGACGATACCTAATAGTAAATGAATTTGGGATTAATGGATGGGAATTTATTCAAATATTTTAATTTGGGCTTAAAGGGGATTGTGCAGCTCTTCATAAAGGTGGACGTTTTGGAGGGACCAATTCTGAAAATAATGTTTACCGGCGTAGGGGTTTTTATGACCATATGCATAGTTTAAACATTATATATAATTTAGAATGGCTAAATCCTTAGAATCTCTAACTCTTTCTTAGATTTTCCTGGTTTGTACGGCTAACACTTGTTGGACCCTTTCAGTAGGGAAAGTTAAACTATTTTGCCTATAGGTGCCCTTAGAATGGATAGAGCTACACAGTCTAGGTTAATGATTTTTTAATTTATAACCTTGTAACCTACCCAACATTATATATATATATATATATGCATATACATATAAATATGTGCATATGGTTTTGATTGGTTTTGTAGATGGCATTATTTTATCCCTTTTTTGAGTTACATACCAGTTGTTATCCCACTGACCGTCCCTGGATGCTATATTACTTTATGATGTAGGGTTCTAGGGTTCTTTGTTTACTTATGTGCAGTGAAAAGCTTTACCATTTCATTAGGTTTCTTTTTAGATTTTGGAAATTGAAGAGTTCAAATGTCATAGTTGGGGGCATATCCCAACCTAATTTGGTATTTTGGTTTTAAAGGTTTTGTGGACAAAGTATGGTTTCGTTATTTGTTTTGTATTCTTAGAACCTTAATATTAGTTTATATAACATTCTTTTTATTTGGTTTTGCTTTTGCTATCATTTTATTATGCTAAGGTAGTTTGGCTAGGGGTGGTCTCTTGACTGCAGTAGGATAAAGATACCCTTCACGACCAGGCCCTAGTTTGGGTTGGACAAGCTTAGTATCAGAGCACTATTTATGATTTTTGGGTGTCCACAAAGCCGTGTTGAGTAGAGTCCCTTTTATAGATATGTAGCTCACTACACTTATAAGTGGGGGCTATAACGCATTTAGGAATGTTTTCTTTTCTTATGTTCTATTTTGGGCTATAGCATCTATTTTTATGAAACTTCTCTATCTCCTAGTTTTCTCATATTTTAGATCATGCCTCTCCGAAGATCTAGCATTCACAGAAACTCTATCCTACTTAAGAACAATATAGAGGAGACTCTCCTTGTTCATAAAGTGCAGACCCAATCGAGGGTCCCTGCTCCTAATTGTACTACCTCAAATAGAGTTCCACCAATCCCCACTAGTCCTTTTTAGGATTCTCGGGGTGGCGATGTAGTGATCAGCTACCTCAGAGGAGACATATATAATGCAGAGTTCCTTTTTTCTATTTATTTGCTTACTCAGTTAGTGACATCTCAATCTCCTCGATCAGATCATGTTAGTTTTGCTGCTTCTTAGTCTAAGGTTACTCGATTTGGCCAGTTTATGAGGTTGAATCCCCCAACCTTTATAGGATCTAATATTGAGGAGGATCCTCAGGGGTTTGTGAATTAGATGGAGAAGATGTTCAGAGTGATGAATACTACTAATTTTGAAGGTGTATAGTTTGTTGCATATCCACTAAAACATGTAGCTTATCAGTTGTATAAGGAGTGGGAGAGGTTGAGGGGTGATAATGCGGAGCTGACATTATAGGATGAGTTTTTGGGTACCTTTCTTAATCATTTCTTTCCTCAGGAGTCGAAGAAAGTTATGGATAAGGAGTTTATGAATCTGAAGCAGGAATGATGAGTGTGAAAGAGTATGCCTTGAAATTTCAGCAGTTGTCTCGTTATGCCTCAGAGTTAGTGTCTACCCAAAGATTTAAAATAAGGAAGTTTGCTTCTGGATTGTCCTACGACTTAGTATTGGAATGTAAGGCTTCAATATTAAACAATGACATGGATATCTCCAAGATTGTGGTTTATATATAGTAGGTAAAGGATGAAAAAAAGAGATAGTCAGAGATGGGAAAGAGGCAAGATAAGAAGTTCAGATATTTTGAGTAAGGTGCAAATTAGTAGCATAGCAGGAGGGTTGGCAGACAATGGACCAAGAAGAATACTTAAAGAAATTCTAATTTATATTATTTGGCTAGTGCTCCTTACCCTATGTCGTATGTCGATCATCGTTTCCAGGCTAGCAGTAATCTTAAGGCATAAGGTGCCCAGTCTCAGGCTAGTGTATCCCATTTAGTCCCACATTATCCTCCTGGTAAATTTTATGGAAAGCTTCACCATGGATAGTGTAATGAGGGGAGAAATTTATGTTTCAATTATGGTCAACCTGGGCACATGCAGAGGAATTGTCCTACAGCTAAGGAAGCCATTAGGGCTAATATGTTTTGGACAGCACTTCTTCAACTCTTGCACCAAAGGGTGCCATTTGAAGTACCAGCACTGGCTAAATTGTCTTAATGCTCTTACCACCCGTCAAGAATTTAAGGCGTCTCCTGATGTTGTTATAGGTACACCACAACTCCTCTCTTGTGATGCGTACTATTTGTTTGAACTAATTTCTACCCTATCCAATGTAACCACATATGTGGTTGTGTATTTTCATTTTGGTCCTAAAAAAATTTTTGACCCCTTCTCTATGTCTACTCTGGTGGGTAATTCTATAGCTGCTAGAAAAATTTATAGGGGTTGTATGGTATTTAGCTTTCTCAGAGAGACATTGGTGGATCTCATAAAGTTTAACATGGTAGATTTTGATGTGATCTTGGGGATAGATTATTGTGCTATGCATTTATAGATTGTAGGACCCGAAAGGTCAGTTTTCACTTCCCAAATGAGCTAGTACAAGAATGGGAGGGGAGTTTCTTTGCCTAAAAGGAAGTTTATTTCTTATCTTAGAGCTTGAAAGTTGATTTTAAAAGGGTATGTATATCACCTAGTTTGGATTAAAGATTTTAATTCTGAGGGTCCCTCTTTGCAATCTATCCGTGTGGTTAGTGAGCTACTAGAAGTGTTTCCCAATGATATTCCAAGAATCCATCCCGATAGGGAGATAAATTTTGGGATTGATCTTCTACCAGATACTCATCCTATTTTCATTCCTCACTAAAAAGTGGCTCCAGCTAAATTAAAGGAGCTAAAAGAGAAGTTAAAAAACCTTTTTATAAGGGTTTTATTTGTCCTAGTGTTTCCCTATGGGTTTTTCCTATACTTTTTGTGCGTAAAAAGGATAGGTCCCTTCGAATGTGTATAGACTATCGACAGCTGAATAAGGTGACAGTGAATATTAAGTACCCCCCCTCCTGGGATCAATGATCTTCTTTATCAGCTTTGGGGTGCCAGATATTTCTCTAAGGTTAATCTTTATTTAGGGTATCATCAATTGAAAATTAGGGAGGTTGATATTCCCAAGACTACTTTTCATACCCGGTATAGCCATTATGAGTTCTTGGTTATGTCATTTGATTTAACTAATGCTCCAGCTACTTTATGAATCTTATGAACTAGGTATTTAGAAAGTTTCTAGATATGTTTGTGATAGTCTTCATTGATTATATATTGGAGTATTCTAAGAGAGAGAAGGATCATGCCAATCACCTCTGAATTGTGTTGCAGACTCTTAAGGATCTGAGGTTGCAGGATAATTTTCTAAGTATGAGTTTTGGCTGAATATTGTGACTTTTCTTAGGTATGTGGTGTCTAGTGAGGGGATCAAGGTGGTTCTATAAAAAGTAAAGGTGGTTAAGAGGTGGCCTAGACAAATGACTCCAACCAATATTAGGAGATTCTGGGGCTTGGTCGGGTATTATCGGAGGTTTGTGGAGAGTTTCTCTTCTATTGTTGCTCCGCTGAAAAAGTTAACTCAGAAAAAGGTTATGTTTTTGTGTTCCAATGTTTGTGAGGGTAGTTTAGAGAGGTTGAAGGATAACTTGACTTCTGTGCTGATTTTGACCCTACTCGAGGGTAATGATGGTTTTATTGTGTTTTGTGATGCATCCTATATAGGACTGGCTGTATTTTGATGCAACATGATAAAGTTGTAGACTATGCTTCTAGGCAGCTTATAGTTCATGAGAGGAATTACCTAACTAATGATTTAGAGTTGGCGGCTGTGGTCTTTTTATTAAAAATTTGGCGCCATTATTTGTATGGGGTGTATATGGATATTTATTCTAATTATAAGAGTTTATAGTGTGTGATCACTCAAAAGGAATTGAACCTTAGGCAGAGGTGGTAGCTCTAATTGCTTAAGTATTATGACATGAGTCTTTAATACTATCCAAATAAAGTTGATGTGGTTGCTGGTACTTTTAGCATGTTGTCTATAGGGAGCCTATCTCATATGGATGAGGACAAGTGGGGGTTAGTGAAGGACATTCTCCAGATAGCTAACTTGGGAGTTTATTTATTAGACTTCAAGGATGGAGGTGTGATTGTACAAGAGGTGGTAAAATTATCTCTTGGTGCTGAGGTGAGGGAGAAACAAGTTTTGGATCCTATACTTATGCAGATTAAGGATGATGTGGTTCAGCAAAAGGTTATGATATTTGAGATTAGGGGAGATGGCATTTTGAGGTATCAAGGTAGGTTGTTTATCCCTAATGTTGATGGGTTGCAGGAGAGAATCTTAACTGAGGCTCATGAGTCAAGGTATATAGTTCATCCGAGTTTGGGTAAGATGTACCATGACTTGAAGGAGATTTATTGGTTGAACAATATGAAGAGAGATACGGAGAATTTTATGGCTAAGTGTATAGTTTGTCAGCAAGTTAAGGTAGAACACTTGAGACCTAGTGGCATGTCTTAAGAGAGAGAGTTTCCCATATAGAAGTGGGAGATGATTAATATAGGTTTCATTACTGGTCTTCCCTGGTCTCACAATCATTATGATTCGATTTGGGTCATTGTGTATAAGATGAATAAGTCTGCTTACTTCTTGCCTGTGGGAACTAACTACTCAGAAGAGGATTACGCTAAGTTATTTATTCAAGATATTTTCAAGTTGTATGGAGCGCTTGTGTTTATCATTTTAGACAAAGGTATGCAGTTTACTTTTCACTTTTGGCTTACGTTTCAGAAAGGTTTGGGGGACTAAGGTAAACCTAAGCACCACTTTCAAGCCTCAAATAGATGGACATGTGGAATGGACTATTCAGACTTTAGAGGATATGCTAAGAGCTTGTGTGATTGATTTTAAGGGAGGTTGGGTTGATCACTTGTCTCTCATTGAATTTGGGTACAATAATAGTTATTATTCAAGTATTTAGATGAATCCTTTCAAGGCTCTATATGGTAAGAGGTATAGGTCTCCTATTGGGTGGTTTGATTTTGTTGAGACTAGGTTTTTTTCTCCTGACATGGTTCACCAAGCCATCCAGAAGGTGAACTTGATTAGAAAAAAGCTTAAGACTGTTCAGAGTCGCCAAAAGTCTTATACGGATGTGAGGCGAACAGAGTTGTAGTTTGAGGTGAGTGATTTGGTTTTCTTAAAAGTTTCTCCTATGAAAAGAGTGATGAGGTTTAGAAAGAAGGCAAAACCCATTCCCTATTATATTGGTCCATATAAAATTGTGAGGAGAGTTAGGAATGCTACTTACGAATTGGAGTTGCCTGTGAGTATGACTTCTATTCATATTTTGTTCTATGTGTCGATGCTGAAGAAGTGTGTGGGAGATTATTCTTTAGTTATTCCTGTAGAGGATGTTAGTATTTCGGATTCCTTGTCCTATATGGAAGACCCGATAGAAACTTTGGTCAAGTAAGTCTGTCGATTGAGAACTAAGGATGTGGCTTCATTGAAGGTTCTTTGGAGGAACCAAAAGATGGAAGAAGCTAAACGGGAAGCTAAGGAAGATATGAAAGACAAGTATCAGTTCTTTTTCCCCGCATTGGATGGAAATGCTTGAGGTATGATTTTTATTCTCCTTCTTGTGGCATTTCAAATTTGTCATTTGGTTGTGCGTGTATTCTTTCTTGTTTTTGCGTCAAGGAGTATCTAAACTCCTCATTAAGGGACAAATGATCCAAAGGTATAATGTAACACCCCAAGTCTTAGACTCCAAGATTCCATTGAAAAAATTGAACACTGCACAGGCAACAATTTACGCGACGAGTCATTATCACTCATCATGAGCTGTAGGGTGAGACTAGTAGTTTCACCATTGAATTTACCAAAGGTTACAATCGTAGTCACGACTAAGCCCCCACGAGTCATAGGGTAAGGTCACGAGTTATGGTAAGGGACTCATGACCATAACAGTAAAGGTGCCTAAAGTTTCTGCTCAAGCCATTTGCACCCAAGCGCACACGCAAGTTTACATGGCCTTACAAGTAGTAAAGTAGCCCTTTCACAAGCCAAGTATAGATCCCAAAGGGACAAGTGTTAAGAAACTATCAAATTCTAGTTCACTATTAAGATTATAATGGTGCAACATAACCAAAAAAGTTTTGAAATTGATAAACTAAAAGTAAAGTAAATAGTGCGTAAAGTAAGGAGTTGAGACAATCAATGGAGGAAAGCCCATGGTTAAGGCACTACAAACATTCATACTATTCTATAGAACTTCATTCGTTAGATTTCTTATTTTAGTTATTGATTCATAGGGTTTGTTGCATGATCATGGTCTCTCTACCTCTAATCGTCTACCTAACTTGGAAATTACAACTACATCATAGAGCAGGGATGTAATAATCCAATTAAATGCTTCAAGCTATTATCCTACATGTGAACCAAGCAAGGTGTCTAGGTACATCCTTGTCCTAGATGCCAATTCAAATTCCTTGTTTTATAAAAGAATAAGAACCTTACTTTATTCATCACCACGTTCTATCATCCTATTTCCCTTTCCGAGATGACAAGGTCGACAATATATATATTCTAAGGGTCGAGAATCCTCAAAATAGTTAAAACAAGGGTGAAAAAACATCCATTTATGATAAGCAATCTAAAAATACTTAATTTATAACAAAAGTAAATATGTTCTTGGCCTTAACCCCGGAAAGACTAAGTCTATTGAGTATTGAGGAACTGATGTCATATTATTGATAAAGAAATGAATGTTTCTAACAGTTCTGATTATGAAGAACTGGTCTGATTGACTGTACTTGATAGTCCTGAAATCTAAATACTGGTAACATGAATTTCATATAATTAATATACTATTAATTGACAGTCCTTTAAGCTTGTCAAGGGGTCCCAGACTTAGAAAATTTTAGCTAGGTTCCCAGACTTAGCCTATTATTGGCCTTCAAAAGTTGGCAATCTTATTTTTCCACCTTAAAATTCTTTGATGGTCCGTATTAGATTTTTCAGAACACGTTAAGATCATGTTCAGAGTCCCAAAACAGTGAACAAACGCGATCATGGCATGCCGTATCGCCAATTATGTTGGTCAACATTTGTACAGGCTGCCAGAGCCAAAACTTCTGAGGCTCGACGTAATCATGGTGCGACACGTTGAGTATTGTATCACAGCCATCAATGCACCGCGTCACTTGTAGCGTCAGTACCTAATTTTTAGTCATTAAATGTCCACATTTTTAAGGGTAAAAGGGTCAATTTCACTTCCTTAGATAAACCCAATAACACATAATTTAGCCATATTTCACCCAAAATATAGAGTTTCTCTCAAGTTTATCTCAAGAACAAGTTAGGGTTTTCAATTAAGGATTTAAATTCAATAGTCAAATTCAAGAGTCTCTCCGTTAATCTTTGTAAAATCAAGAACTAAGATATGTCAAGTGTTGATTTATGGTTTCCTTTCATCCATGAAGTCCAATAACCCTCTTTTAAATTATAAAACATGATATTTATATTGTGGGTTGTTTGTAACCATGTTTATCTTGTTATATGACTCCCAAGTTGGAATTTTTATGTGTTTTCATGAAACTACGTTAGCATGCAAGATGAAATCCATGAATTGAGTTGTTTATGATGTGTAATTTGATGATTTCACCGATCCACTAAGTTGTGCATGTAGGGTGTTTGACAAAATAGCTAGGAGGATAGAAATTGGGTATTATAGCTTAATTGTGACTCAAATAATAAATGCATGATTTACCCTTATGACCAAGACCGACTTCCATGACATTGTGTGCATTATGAGTATTTGATGAAATGTTCATTAGATTAGGTTGATGAAAGTGTGACATGTCTATATGCAATTCCATCCATGTACAACATTATGATAACCATGCATTTCATGAAATCCCCAACTTATTGTATTATGAATTGTTGATATTGGTTATGTGTTCAAGAAGTGTTAAGTCTTATTATTTTCATGCTATCGAGTCCTGGGGGTACTTGTACCCAAAAATTTAGCTGTTTTCCTAGAACCAGTGTCAGTTTCACGATACTTCCATTCAAGCCATGATCATTAGAATTCAGTCAGTTACATGACTCAAGAAAACTCAGTAATCTCAGTTAGTTATCCGATATCAGTAGTATTCCGTCAGTCAACAGAATTTAGTGAACTTAATTTAAATCAGCCAAAAGATACTATCAGTAACAGTTTAGTTTGGTTTAAATCAGTTCAGTGTCTCTTCAGTTGGGAGTACGATTCAGCACCGAGGAACCCTAGGATGGAGACTCACCTGATAGCCAGTAGAGGGTATGATCCTTAGACACAATCCTTGCATTCCAGAACTATGTAGCTAGCGTAGGTTGAAATATAACCTACAATTTTAAGGATTAGACACCTCATTTGACTTTTTCCCACTAGAAGGGGGTTGACGGAAGAGCTCCCAATCAAAGAGGGTTTAGTTACAGCTTTTCTTTACCCGTGGCATGATATTGACTTTCTTCTAGATAGGGTTACAGGTTAGACCCCATCAGTTCATTTTTGGGGTATGTTGGTTAGATGATTACCTCCCACAATCTCAGTTTCGGATCCAGTCTCAGTAATAGAACTCAGTTCAGTTCTACAATTTCAGGACTCTCAGATACAGTTGCTCAGCTGAGTACATAACTCAGCTAGTTCCATCAGAATTAGGACTGTCAGACACAGTCACCCATTTAATAGTATATTAATTATATGAAATTCATATTACTAGTATTCAGATTTCAGGACTTTCAGATACAGTCAATCAAACCAGTTCTTCATAATCAGAACTTTCAAAAATAGTCATTCCTTTATCAGTAATATGACATCAGTTCCTCAGTACTCAATAGACTTAGTGTTTCAGTATCCCAATATTAGTACCCAGATATTAGTAAATCCACGTATCAGAATTCATGTGTCAGTGTCATCACGATCTCAGATACAATTACATATTCATACATGTATTCTCACATTCATATTATTCAATCAATTAGTATTGTTCATGCATATGAACCATTGAATTTAGCCTACCTCACTCTCATACCAGTATATTCAATTGTACTGATGCATTTGCGCTATCATGTTCTATCTAGAGTATCAGTAACATTCCAGTTTCAACAGTCAGAGTTAGCAGTGAGTCTTCATCATTCGAGGATGTTATTATTTGATTATTTTATTCTTTTAGTACTTAGATTATTTTATCAGATGGGGTTATTTGGGGGATTTTCCCATCAACTTTTTATTCAGACAGTTCAATTTTAAAGCCTTTCAGACTACAGCATGTTCAGACAGTTATTTCAGTTATTTTGGTATTGTTATACCATATTTTTAGTTAGTATTAGTATTGAACCTGATGGCCTTTCAGTTCATGTTTTTGAAATTATGATATTACCATTATTATTTAAGGATCAGTTATAGATATCAATCATAGGTTAGATTGTGGTCCTTCGAGATTATGAGCACCATGTAGCATTCTGGGTACCAAATTTGGGGCATTATAACTCTTCACATTATAAAAAAGTTTTTACACATATAATTACACATTCAAACCATTAGAAACTCATTCAACACATTAGAATCCTCCAAGATAAACTAGAACAACACCTAGCTCAAGCTAGCAAAACTAGTTTTCTCGATTGAACTCTAAATGATCCAATTATGTACAAAATTTCTTGAAAACACCTTTACATAATGTAATTCACTACTTAAAAAATTATATACTTATTGATATCATTATTAACATATAAAGTACTCAATAATTCCTCAAAACAAGGCTAAATGAGCTAGGAGAGCAATACTAAAGTGCATAAATACTCGCAACATCACCATGAGTCCAGGTGACGACTTGTTACCAGTCACCACGAGTTTTTACCGACCCGTAGTGACTGGGAGTAATTTTCCTTCACATTTTTCATTAAATTTAATTTGGTCTTTTCCCATCTTTTACACTTTAAAGACTTAAAACACTTCATTTATCTCTTTTCCCATCAGTTAATCAATCCAAACACAACTTTCTCCTCTCAAACTTCTAAAGTTAAGAGAAATCTAGGGTTTCAAAGGATTAATCATCTGGGCTTCAATTAGTGGTTTTCCCTTCAAATTTATTGGTGTTTCAATCATATCTCTCTTCTCTAACTTGATTTTACATAAAACATATGTTTAATTACTATCCATGTGAAGTTAATTATTGGGTTTTGAAATTAGGTTAAGGGATTTGAATGGTCATTCCTTGTATTATTTTCCCATGATTTTAAACTTATCATTCATGTTTTATCTTATGGTTTTTGAACTAAATAAGTGCATGGGTATAGGAATTGGACTGGGAAACATGGGTTTTCCCAAATTGTTAATTTTGGTATGGAATTTACATGAACCTCAACCCACTTTGTGGAATTGGCTTTTAAATATAGATATATGCATAAGTTAACTCACTCTTGGAACCTTTCATTGCATAATAGGTTAATGGAACATAAAAACTATTTTTAAGGGTCCTTGGTGGCCATGGTTTGGTTTTAACTTGAAACTTAAGAATCAAGTTGGTTATTTGGTTTTGGACTGGCATAAGTGGACTCAGCTTGCGAGCATAATTGGTATGATGATACAAAATAGTAAATTCATTAATAAATAACTCATGGGTTAATGGATAGTAATGTGTGCAAATGTTTTAATTTGGACTTAGAGGGGGTTGTGTAGTTCGCTGTGAAGGTGGAGATCCCAAGGAGAAATCAATAATAGAAACCATGTTTGCCATCGTTGAGGTATTTATGGCCATGTGCATAGTTCACACACTATATATATTTTAGAATAGCTAGAGCTTTGGCGTCTCTGGCCCTTTCTCGAATTTTCCTAGTTTGTACGGCAAACATGTGCTGGGACCCTTTTAATAAGGGAAGATGAACCCATATAGCCCGTAGGTGCCCTTAGGATGCATAGAGATACACAATCCAGGTTTATGGTTTTTAAATGTCATATTTATAACCTTGTACCCTACCCTATAATATTATATATATGTGTGTGTGTGTGTGCATAAGGTTTTGATTGGTTTTGTACATGGCATTATTTTATCCCTTTCCTAAGTTATATGCCAGTGCTTATCCCGCTGACCTTTCGAGGACACTAAACTATTTCATGATGTAGGGTCCTAGGGTTCTTTGTTTACTCGTGTGAAGTCTTAGGTGGAGTGGATGTCGAATGATTTGTTGTGAAGTGGTGATCCTCCATCATCCAGAAAGCTTTACCATTTCATCATGTTTCTTTTTAAATTTTAGGAATTGAAGATTTCCATTGTCATGGTTGGGGGCATGTCCTGACCTAATTTAGTATTTTGGCTTTAGAGATTTTGTGGACAATGTGTGGGTTGGTTATTTATTTTGGATTCCTAGAACCTTCCTATTGGTTTATATACCATTCTTGTTGTTTTATTTTAACTCCACTATTATTTTACAATGCCTAGGTGGTTAGGCTAGGGGGTGGTCTCTGACCCACGGTAGGCTTAAGATACCCGTCATGGGTAGGTCCTAGTTTGGGTCATGACAAACTCACCACTATCTTGATATAGGCAGAGATTCACGTAAAACATGCACACTAGATCCTCAAACATTTCCGTACCACAGAGACAAAATACCATAGGTAAATCTTGGGCTTTAAAAAGAAACTAACATTGCAGTGGGATTTCTTTAGATGTGAGAGATTTACAATTCTCCTGGCATAATAGAGCATCTTCTAGAGGTAACAAACTTTTTCCACTATGATCAAGTCCAAAATTTATGCATGTCCTCTGGTGTAAGAGAGTCCAGAGGAGAGGAAAGAGTTTTCATGATAGAAGAGTCAGGCTAGGAGCAGAGCATTTTCTATTTAGTGATTATAGGGAATAAAAGGAGGCTTCTTTAGAGGACTCAGGGATGAGGACTGGGTTATGGTTATCAAAATGGCAGTCTAGAGGCAGAGTGATTGGACATTGATCATGCTCTGGTTATTAAGAAAAGAAATATGGTGCAAAAGGTAAAAAAATAAGAGGAGAAAGATGAAGCGGTGGGAAGTTGAATTGGGTAAAGTGTACTGAGGTGACTAATTCAGTGAAGGGATGGTAGATATATAGGGAAGTGAAAAGGTAAAGTGAAAGTAATTAAGGGAAAAGAGAAAAAAGGCGCGTAAAAATAGGAAGATGAGAAAGTAATGACGCTGAGTCAGGAAAATAATATATGTAGGAGATTTTTTACCAAAATAAAGGACTTGCACAATTAATGATCATTAATGCATTAAATACTGAGTTTTTTCCTATAAAAATAAAATATTTCCTCTAGCAAGGGTTTAGTAAAATTGTCAGCAGGATGATTTTTAGAATTAACAAATTATAAATAAAAATCTCCATTCTTTACACGATCACGAATAAAATAATGCTTAATGTCAATATGCTTAGCCCTAGAATGATGTGATAACGCCTAAGTTACACCTTCAATCGGAAGATTATGCCGTTGCTGTCAAATATAGTAACCTAACAAACATTAGGGTTGAATCCCAAGGGAATAATGGAGTTGCAGCTCACAGCTTCTATAATCAACGGGCGAAACTGGAAAAGTATATGGGGGGATTGTATTGTCAATATCGAACAAGTAGCTAGTATCAACTTTGGTTGTAATTAGTCATTGGTGAACACTAGAATTGTGTTCCCTTTAGATTCTCAAATTCGAAGGATTATTGTGCTTTATTGAACCAACCCAATACCTTTCATGCAGAATTTGATAAGTTATGTACCACCAACCGTTTTTTGGACTAGGTGACATATTTCACCCTTTGCCTTTTGAGTCTTAAGATGTGGCCTTACTAACCCTAACCCTGGATCCCAGTTAACTATTACCTTTTGAGTTTTTAGTTATTAGATTATAGCTACCCATCTTACTTAGATAATACCTAGTAGCGTGGATCGATAGCTAAACATAAAATTACTATTGTAATTTTTTTTCCTAGTTACTACTCCTCTTTCGGAGTAACTAACAATAATCTAGGCAGGTTCCTAACATTTACAACCATTAATCTAGCTATTAAAGTGAGGATAATACAATACATGCATGGGTATTGGTTCAGAACAACATAGCACTTCCCCTACTTCGTCAATATGTTAGGGTTTTCACAACCTTAGCTAACGGTTTTTAGCCGCTCAGGTTTATGACGTAATCAACAACGTTCATAATTGAAAGAATAAGATGTAATCACAATAATCACAATTAAAAACCCAAAACTTCAATTGAATTAATAAACCAAAAGGAATACATGAGAATTCCAAGACCAAAATCGGATCTCAGAATCAAAAGTGTCAAGAGTGTGTAACTTCTACTTAAAAAAAATAAAGTGTATTGATAGATGAGGAAACTCTAAAAATCAAAGCCCGAACAAAAAAGGACAAAAAGAGTTGTTGGACACTTACTTGGGTCATATACAGTCTGCCAGTGGACGCAAGTACCATATGTGGTCCGCATGTAAACCTAGGTAAGTGCCAAAAAAATTTCTTGCACTATTCATTCTTGGGATTTTAGACTTTTGGTACTTACCTTACCTATTCATTCTTGGGATTTTACCTATGTCTGTATGTAGATATAAGTAAGTGCCATAAGTTCTTCTTTAGCTTGTGCACTCTCTGGATCTTCAATTCTGGTACTTACCTTAGTCACATATGGACCACAAGTGCTATATGTTGTTCACATATGGACATAGGTAAGTGTCAGGCCCTCCAATTCTTGTAACCAAGCTTCCAAACTTTATGTTTATCACATGCTTTGGTCACGTACATCCGGTAAGTGCCATAAATGTCCAAAAATGATCAAGTAACCAAAAACTCTATTTTTCATATTTTTCTTGACCTTAGCATCCAAAACCTAGTTTCCTACAAAACATACACAAAACACATCATATCTAACAAAACAACATAAAAAACTTGCATATTTTCCTTATTTTAAGCGTCGAAAGTGTTATATTTATATAGCACATCAACACCCATGACTTAAAACACTTACATGTCCTCAGGCAACATAACACAATAAAATAAAACACGATACTTAACTAGGAGAATTTAATCTATCCAAGGTAATCAATCAACACTTTAAGTTCAAATCACAATACCCTCTCCTATTGCAACTTTCAAAACCAACTGCATATAAATATGAAGCACAACAATGTGACACAATGGGATCAAGGTATTTCATTACATTAGCAATAGAAAAGCAAGCATGTATATACAAGTTACACTATCCAAAATAAAAAGGCAGCTAACAATAGGACTCATATGCCCTCAAAACAAAGAAGTGTCACTCACTCATATGAAATAATGCATGTCAATTGATAGGAAAGAGACACTCACACTCAAAAGAGAAGTTTCAATCAATGTATGTTAAACACCAAAGGCCTACCCTTATTTTCTTTACCTTAGCATTCATATCGTCAAGTTCGGATCACGATAGGACTTTTCTCATCTTTTAATGTAGGCTTGGAGAGCTTGTATGGTACATATGGATATCAAGTGACTAAGTCTCCTTGGCATTACGCTAACTTTGAGGTCCACTAATTAACCATCTTTCTTTTTATTCCACCCTTATTTCTCCCTTTTTATTTTTTATTGCACACTCAGGTTCGGTGCGGTCTTTTATTCTTTCTTTATCACTTTTTCACTTTTTTTCTATTCTATTTCTTTTTCTTTTCTTGTGCTACCACACCCAGCCCTACGAACTTTTCTCTCATTTTATCCTTCTATATACCCGTTTTACATCACACACACCCATGATAGCTACCCTCAACTTAGGCAATTTACCTAAGTTGAGGTGCACAATGTCTAAGGAAGAATGGGATAAAATAGGTTATTGCAAAACAAATAGAAAGGTGAAAGGTGGAATAAGAAAAGTAGGCTATAAGGCTCAAATTGAGGGATCAAGGGATATAATTTACACATGGAAGGTCATTTATCCTAAAAGTGGACTAACATCAAAAATGCCCTATGATTCTTTCCTAACCAACTATCATACAACCTAGGCAAGCCTAAACAAGAAAGTTCTGAATTTAACACACAAAGAGAACTAAGTAAAATCTCACAAACACATGGAACAGAGTCAATATTACAAGCTACTGCTGATCCAACTCATGCAATTATTAGAAAATAATTATCATGTCCCTAATACTAATGCCATAAAAAGATCCACACTATTCACATATATATACATTCACACAATTCTAAAATTTTGAAGGGGTATCATTTTTCTCAAAAATCAATCAATAACATGACAGCTTCCCTAAATGCTTAAATCTCCTAATTAGACAAAAAAAATAACACAATACAAAACAAAACACAATACGACACAAATTATGACAAAATTTTACCCTATACATGTCGATTCTCCAACCATATCATGATTGATAAGAAAAGAAACATGACAACAAAAACTGCAGTAGCTATAGTATACCCCACCCCCAACTAAAAAATTGCATAGTGTCTCTAATGCACTAAAATAATATAAAACAAAGGGAATGAGGACATACCTGGGATACACTAAGCATCTGTCTCATGAGCATCCCTATATGGGGTATATCCACTGACAGAGGCAGTGGTGGTGGCGGTGCACTACTAGAAGATGTGTTTGCTGCTATTTTTACACAACTTTGCCTATCAATAACTGTAGATTCCATTGAATCATGGTTGACCTTTTTTAAGGCCTGGTCATATGAAATATTGGGATCCTACAAATTATACACGTGTCCTCTTTTGGTCCCACCTCCTAGGACCTCTTCATCATCCTCAACAAATAAATCAAAGTATCTGGGCCTTATGGAGGTCATATTTGGACCACTAAAGGTATGAATGGAGGAGTGGCTATCAAGGTATCCATCTCCTCCCAAATATGACCCAGGTCCATCATTTCAATCTCTACAAACTGGGTTGCAACATTGTTTTTCCCCTTTCTGATTTGAAGGACTTAGAAAACGTTATTTTTGATCTTTTAAACTATTTCAAAACCATAAAGAAAAGTTCAAAAAAATTTAAGAAATTACAGAGTCGCCACTTGATTTTTGACAAAATATCAAGAAAAACTAAAAATAATACTTAAAAGATTCAAAACAGAAAAAATCTTTTAAGTTTAGAAATTTCGAGTAAGTGGTTCCTATTAATACTCTTGGAAAGTTGTTAAGGCACCAAGAGTATTTACTAACTTGCGGTTATCCAAACTATTTGAAAATAACTTTTTTGACTAAATTTAAAATGGGAAAGTTTATTTTTGAAGAGAAATCAATTAAGGAAAAATTGGTTTTTAGGATTTATGCAAAACGAGTTTTGACGACTTAGTGGAAATTTTAAATAAGTGTAAGGAAACTAAAACAATACCTAACATATAAAGGGGAAAGAGGAGGCTAAGACTTAGGCCATTAGTCCCAAATCATTCAAATGAACATGTCCTAATTAATTGGGCTTTTGGCCTACAACCTATCCTAGTCTATCACTTAGGCTTTTGGATCATAACCTGTCCTAAACTAATTTTTGGACCTTGAAGGCCCAAAATTCTCCTCACCTGTATTAAATTACAAACTTGGCTTTGAGTCCAAAATTAATAAACAAATAAATAAATAGATAAGACAATAATAAAAATTGAAACTTTTCAAGTCTCTTACCAACCTCATCAATGGGTTTTGACCCATTTTCCTTTTTCTTTCATCTTCCTACACCTACACGCTATATAATCGACTTTGGGTTTAAAATTTGGAATTGATTTTGAAAGGTGGGCATCATTGGACCATTACAAAATGCAAGAGGAAAGGAATCCATTTGGACTCCAAAACAAATTCATGCAAAGAAAAAGATAAAAGAAAAGGAATTAATATGTGTTTGAAAATTCTACACTTAATAGATAAATAATGAGATGAAAAAGATAACATTCCTAAGCATAATAAAAAATAGTAAACTATGATATCAAAGGAAACCAAATTATCCAACAAAAAAGAAATTAACCCATCTCTTAAACAATCTTCAAAAAATTGAATCTAGCATAATATAACCAACTAGCCCTTGAAAAGAAAGACATGGATCCACAAGCATAGTTGCGTAAAATTTAGACAAATATTCCTTATAGATTAACATATATTTGTACCAAATACTATGATATGATCTAATCTGAGAAATGTTTTATTAAAGAAAAGAAAAAAAGAAAATGAGCATAAGATTAGGAAACCTTTTTGTGACATCTCAAATATGAAATACAAGACATAATAATGCAACAACACTTTCTAATATGAAATGGAGTAAATCAACAGATTTGAAGAAAAATTTCATGATAGTATATGAGTAATCATTGGACGTACAAATGCACAAAAATACTTCAAGCAATAAATCAATAAATGAGGTGAAGCAAATAGCATATATTAAACATGTTTGAAAAATTGTATTCAAAGACAAGATAGGAAAAATAGTAAAAGATTGATTCTAAGAGAAAGTGTCAATTATGCCTACTCCTATTTTAGTTCTACCCCATTTCTAGATATGTATAACCTTAACAAATTTTCAATCTAAACAAGAGAAAATTAAAGATAGTTTTGACCACGAAAATGAGTAAATTATGACTGAAAACATATGTCAAAAGAACTTAGTATTTCATCGTGGCATGTAATCATGGAGAAAAATAACTTTTTAATCAAAAGAATCAAGGATCAACACATGAGTTAGATCTTAAAAGTAGCACTTAAATTACAATTTCTACATATGAATGAGCCAACTATCATGTAGCACAATATCATGTAGCCAAAGTGATCAACTTCAATTCTAAGCGGTGATTTTAAAAATCATTAGGCCACAAACATAGCACACTATGATATGTTATGTATTTTAATCAAGCAAAGATTGAAACTTTATCATTCTAATCATAATAATCAAAGAATAAAGTCAAAGAAATACGTTAGCTCATTTTATACCATGACCATAAAAATAGCTAAAATATTGACATAACAATATCCTATGGCCTTCAAGGCCGTCTACAGCAAACAATCCCAACAAATAAAATTACAACTACGAAACTATGAAGAAAGAGATGAAGAAGAAAACGATAACCAATCTAAAAGGGAAAGATGTATTTACCTTTTTTGAAGCAACAAAACGGGAGTTCAAGCTTTCTTCGGAGTGTTGATCACCACCGAAAAGTAATCTTTTAAGAACCCCCATTAGACTAACGCTTGAAAATTTTTACTAAAAAAGAAGTTAATTCTTTGCTCAAAAGTTTTTTTCACTCCTTGAGACTTGGTTTTCTACCAAGATATTGGTAGTATTTATAGAAAAGGATGGAGAATCAATTATTTTCAACCACCAATGTGGGAGAATTAATTTAGGGGTGTTTTAATAATTTCAAAATTGAGTAAATGGTTTGTTGGAGGATAAGGTGAGGTGAAATCGTACAATCTAGTACAAATTTTGAATTTCAAAAATGAAAAAAGGACAAGGTTGTGGTGGAATTGTACAATCTAGTACAAATATTAGAATTCAAATTTAATAAAAGACAAGGTTGAGGGAAAATTATACAATCTAGTACAAATTTTGAATTTCAAATTTAAATTTTGTTATTTGAATTGATTTTTCTGTTGTTAGGATTAGGAGGATTTTGGGGTTATTTTTAAAATAACCCCAATAAATTTAGGATTTAGTACATTCATTAAATATTTGGCCAAACTAACAATCAATTTGCCAATTGCATCGCAATTATGGTCAATTTAATTTCAATTATGGCTAAATATAATAAATCGGCTAAATTAAATTGAAATTTGATATGAATTAATACCTTGTTTAATACTGAGCTTCTTGATTTAATAAAATTAAACACATATTTCTCTAACTTAATTAACTTTGAGAACAAATTATATTTAAATCATGCCTTTATCCATTTGGACTAATTTTCAAGCTTAAAATCAGTAAATGTTCAATTTTGACAAAAATATTCATTTAAGTAACTAAATTTATATAATCTCGTATGTGTAAATAGGAAAACGTATAATCATCATTTAAATGACAAAATTAATCCAAATTAATATTTAAGAGCACATTTATCCAGATGAAATAAATATTTCAATTTTATTTTAAAAAAATTGAAGAAACCCAAGATTAAATTTAGTCGTGGAGGGAAAAAATTAGGTGTCAGTAACTGGCCCCTTCCTTTGGATAGGGTCGATACAAGTAACCCTGGGCAAAGGGAGTTTGATGTTCCAAATTTTTGTCTGACCATAAATCTATTTCTCAAAAGGATTTGGTTTTCGCATGAGTTTTAAGGAGTTATGGTCGGACCCCGGTATCAAAATTCCTACATATCTCAGGTTACATGAGAATTCAGGCTGCTTGTAGTTCACAACGCTTGATTTAAAGCACGATTTTCAATGAATTCACAAGCTATTCTGGTTTTCAAATTTTGATGAAACCAAAATGCTAGGAATAAGAGGATTGGGGAAGAGGTTGGAATGCAGTTGATTTTTCAATCATACAGCCTAGACTATATATCCCAATGGCATGGAAAACCAGACTGCTTGTAGTTTGACTCGATTAGTATAAAATATAGTCTTTTCTTTCAGACGATCTTTGGCTCATGATAAGTGACAAGTTGTTCAAGTAATGAAAAAGTGGCTTGTAACCTCTTAGACATGAATGTGGAACTCTTCACGTCTATAGGTAAGAATCCACCCGGATATAATATCGAAAACTCTATCCTATCACTCAAATTTGAAGAAAGAAGAAGGCTACCCTTGGTATAAGTGTAGAAATATCTCAAAAATGAAGTAGAAACTAAAATATCCCAAGTACTCACATGCCTTCTAACATGGGTGTGATTTGATAGTGGTGGAAATCATCCTTTAGCTTGCATCCAAAAAGTTTGACGTCCCTCTCTAGATTATGTCCCATTTTGATACTAAGAAAACATTCTACATTATGTTGCATCCTTTTTGAAGTCATCTATTCCTGTGGTTTTGATTTAAGATTTCATCCTTTCAGATGATCTCAACAGCATCTCAAAGAAAATAATTAGTTGTAAATGTAGCATTACACTAACATAAATTGGTGCAAACTTATTTGAACATATTGTGCTTAGATAGTTGATGAACCAATTTGCATAACCTATTCTAAAAATACTATGCACTTTGAACGAGATGACAACCCAACATGTACTAGTAAAAGGTGAACATACCACTTTGAATGGATTGACGGTCCGATATTTCTCATTGAAAGGCGGATGACCTATTTTGAATATAATATGCCACTTTGAATGGAGTGACGATCCAACGTGTCTCTTTGAAGGGCGGACAAACCAATTTAAATGTACCATGCCACTTTGAATGGCGTGATGGTCCAACATGTCTCATTAAAGAGAGAATGACTCAATTTAAATGTAACATGCCACTTTGAATGGAGTTATGGTCCAACGTGTCT
The DNA here is from genome assembly GCF_002878395.1 of Capsicum annuum. Taxonomy (NCBI): domain Eukaryota; kingdom Viridiplantae; phylum Streptophyta; class Magnoliopsida; order Solanales; family Solanaceae; genus Capsicum; species Capsicum annuum. Next base: position 148,818,673 of record NC_061122.1, on the reverse strand, counting down.
CATTAAAGGGTGGACGACCCAATGTAAATAAAACATGCCACTTTGAATAGAGTGACGGACCAATGTGCCTCATTGAAGGGAGGACGGCCTAATTTAAATGTAACATGCCACTTTAAATAGAGTGATAGTCCAACGTGTCTCACTGAAGGGCGGATGACCCAATTTAATTTTAACATGCCACTTTAAATTGAGTGACTATCTAACATATCTCGATAAAGGACGGATGACCAAATTAAAATACAACATGCCACTTTGAACGGAGTGAGGTCCAATGTATCTCATTGAAGGATGGATGACCCAATTTAAATGTAACATGCCACATTAAGTGAAGTGATGGTCCAATATGTCTATTAATTACCTGCACTAAACTTATTAGTATCAAATGCAATATAAGGTAAAACGTGCATACCTTGTTTTAGTATGCCACACTGAAGGAGGTCACACTCCATAATATATTACATTGAAGGGGGTGATGATCCATAACATATAGCATGCCACTCTGAAGGAGTTGATGGTCCATAACATAATAACATGTCACTCTGAAGGAGGTGATGGTCCAAGACATAATGACCTGTCACTCTGAAAGGATGTAACAATCCATAATATAATAATGTGTCACTCTGAAGGAGGTGACCATCCTTAACATAATAACATGTCAGACTAAAGAAGGTGATGGTCCATAACATAATAATATGTCACTCTGAAGGAGATGACTACCCATAACATAATAATAGATCACTCTGAAAGAGGTGACTCCATTACATAAATAATACGTCACGCTAAAGGAGAAGACTATCCATAACATTGTAATATGTTACTCTGAAAGAGGTAATGGTACATAGCACAATGATAGGTCACTCTGTAAGAGGTAGCGGTTAATAACATAAACAATATATCACGCTGAAGGAGGTGACGGTACATAACATAATGAACGGTCACTCTAAAGGAGGTAACTGTCCATAACATAAACACTATGTCATACTGAAGGAGATGACAATCTACAACATAGTAATATGTCACTCTGAAGGAGGTGATGGTCCATAACACAATAACATGCCACGCTGAAGGAGGTGACAATCTATAACTCAATAATGTGTCACTCTAAAAAAAGGTGACGATCCATTATATAATAATATGTCATGCTGAAAGAGGTGATGGTCTATAACATAATAACATGTCATTTTGATGGAGGTGATGATCCATAACATAATAATATGTTACATTGAGGGAGGTGACAATTCATATCATAATAATATGTCACTCTGAAGGAATTGATGATTCATACATAATAACGTGTCATGCTGAAGGAGGTAACAATCTATAACATGTCAATTTGAAGGAGGTGAAGATCCAAAGATAATAACATGTCACACTAAAGGAGGTGATACTCCATAATATAATAACATGTCACTCTGAAGGAGGTAACGATCCATAACATAATAACATGTCACACTGAAGGTGATGACGGTCCATAACATAATAACATATCACTCTAAAGGAGGTGATAATCCATAATATTATAACATGTTGTCTCAAATAAAGACATGATCTAATGCACCCTCTGAAAGGGTGAAAAATCCAAATATAATGAGACGTCCTTTTGAAAGGGTGGATGATCCAAATATAATAAGATATACCACCTCAAATGGGTTGACAATCTAATAAGTTTCTTGGAGGGTAGAAACCCTTAATATATAAGAAAAATAGAAGTTGGTTTGTTGAACTTCATCCTTTGAATCAAAAATCCTCAAACTTTGAGAGGATTAATTTGAGTTAGTTCTTAGATGCGGTCTTGTATACGTCACCTACATAACTCAAACAACACTCATTAATAACATAATAATTTATTTCAATTAAGCCAAAAATATAACAGAAGATAAAGTTTAAAGATAAAGTAGTTTGACTCGTAATGATTTAGAGCCAGTGTTTTGAATAATATCTCCATATCTCAATTCTTACACCCGATCATTTCCCTTCAAAATCATAGAAAGTATTAGACGTCATAACAAAGTAATTGAAACATAAATCAAGAGAAAAAGGGAGAAAATAAGTTGTCTGGCTTATTATTGCAAGGTTACGATGGGTCTGATAATGTCCTTTGATATGCTTGGTATTGCCAACTTTGTGATGTCACTATTCCTGCATCTAAAGAAAAATCTTAATTGTGAGAGACTAACTATGTTAGTATTGCCTTGCTCTCCTGATGCTCCTTGTTAATCTTAATTTTTAGGCTTGAAGTGTAATCATTATGGAATTTTTGAGGATCTCCCTAAAAAATTATGTCAATTTTTTAGGATCTCCCTAAAAAATTATGTCCCAGTATAGGAACTCTCAAATTTTTTTGTAACTTATGACATCATTTTGTATTGACTTTTTGAGATCTTTTCAAAAATACTGCCCCAGTCTAGAATGAAAAATACTTGAGTCCTTTCTGGCATAGCATAACTTGAAATTTTAGAACGTCTTAAGATTATTCACCGATTCAGTTTCAACACCATCTGATGTTTAACTTTGTAGTAAATATCAAGTTCTGGTGAAATTTTTGATACCTTCTCAAAATTTTCTGCCCCAGTTATATGCTTCAATATCATCTCTATGTAATTTGAAAAAAGATCCTCTTAAACAAAATCTTTTAGAGAATATGATAGAGCTATTATGGTGCTCACATATTTCATTGAGGTAAGAATCATACCAAACGTAGTTCCACTATAAGAAGGAAAAATAAATTTTCTAAGGGATTGACCGAAGCTAACATAGTCCGCCTACTCATTCCATTCTTGAAAATTCAGGTCAAACATAGTTCGTATTACAAAGAAATTAAATCATAAAGTGCGATTACAAGAAAATAATAACAAGAAACTATGATTACAAGAAAAGAAAACAATATCTTCAAAATGTAAGAAAGAAGGACGTCGAAATTGCACCTTTGAGGAATCTTCATTCTTTTTTGCGACTGATGGCACCAATGATTACTTTTCTTCTATTATTTGTGAAGTGAGCAAGTTTGATTACCAACATAAATCAACTTCTCTTTAAAAAGAAATAAAAACACTCAAAAGGTAAGAGTGTTAGTTCATGAATTGTAATAATTGATCAAAGTAATATATGAGATAAATCAAGCGAATATAGATAAAGCAAAATAATAATGTACTTTAGAACATAAATAATTTATAATGTGCCCTATCCTACATGGGACCTTTCAAGCCAAAGGAAATCCTAGCGTTTGAAGGATATACATGTTGTTTGTAAGACATTCCATTTCCCCCAAATATATTATACAAACTTCTTAAATAAAATAGGAATACAAAATGAAAAAAAGGGAAAATACATGATATCAATCCCAAGCAGGGGAGAAAATCTAAACTAAACCTCCTTTGGAGTCCTTTGATTTTGAACTTCTTAAAATGTCTGAATATTTTTCTGATGAAGATCTTCTTTTGATTAAAATAAACTATCTAAATAAAACTCTCAAACCCAGGGGACAATGGTCCATACAATCCGGCATTACACCCTTCAATTTATCACATAAGGGATGATCATCTATTATGACTTATAGTTAATAGATGTAAGGTAGGTTTCTAATGGGACCAATACCCCCTCAGGTATTGGGTCATCCCAGGCTCATGCCTAAATAAGGTTTTGGTTTTGCTCTATCTTAGGTGTCTATAATGGGCTTCGACCAGGTTCCCAAGTGGACAACTTGGGTTTGGAAATATAAACAACCATTGAACACCTAATGTGTCAATAAACCATTGTATCTCAAACACTTTTTTGGAATTGAATAATAGGGGTCGGGATATCCACGAAACCCTAAAATAGTTGAATAATCAAAATGAAGAATTATGCCAAAAATGCCACATTTAATAATTGTAATAATTTAAACACATAAGCACATAAACAGTTTAAACTCTACAATAGTTAGTGAAAGAATCTAATTCAAATATTTGGTTAGAATCTAGCTAAAGTCCCCAGCGGAGTCGCCATTTCTATTTTTCCCCTTTTTGATTCGAAGGGTTTGAAAAACATTATTTTTTAAACTTTTAAACTATTTTGAAACCTTAAACAAAAGTTTGAAACAATTTAAAAGTTACAGAGTCGCCACTTGTTTTTTGAGAAAATATCAAGAAAAACTAAAAATATTACTTAAAAGATTCAAAATAGAAAAAATCTTCTAAGTTTAGAAATTTTGAGTAAGTGGTTCCTATTAATACTCTTGGAAGGTTGTTAACGTACCACGAGTATATGCTAACTTGTGGTTATCGGACTATTTGAAAATAACTTTAATGACTAACTTTAAAAAGGGAAAGTAATTTTTGAAGAGAAATTGATTAAGGAAAAATTTGTTTTCAGGATTTGTGCAAAATGAGTTTTGATGACTTTGCATGAATTTTAACCAAGTCTAAGAAAACTAAAACAACAACAACTTGCATATAAAGGTAAAGGGGGAGAGTAAGACTTAGTCCATTAGGTCCAAATCATTCAAATGAACCTGTCCTAACCTAATTGGGCTTTCGGTCCCCAACCTGTCCTAATCTAATCATTTGGCCTTTGGCCTATAACCTGTCCTAAGCTAGTTTTCGAACCTTAAAGGACCAAAATCTGCTTCACCTGTATTAAATTACAACCTTTGCTTCGAGGCCTAAATAAATGAACAAATAAAGAAAGAAAGAATAAGACAATAATAAAAATTAAGATTCTTCAAGTCTCTTAGCAACCTAATCAATGGATTTTGACCCAATTTCCTTATTCTTTCATCTTCCTACACCCGCATGCCATATAATCGATTTTGCATTTAAACTTCGGACTTGACTCGGAGAGGTGGGCTTCATTGTCCCATTATAAAATACAAGAGGAAAGGAGTCCATTTGGACTCCAAAACAGATTCATGCATAAAAAATAAAAGAAAAAGAATTAACATGTGTTTGAAAATTCTACACTTAATAGATAAATGATGAGATGAAAAATATAACATTCTCAATCATAAAGAAATAGTAAACTATGATATCAAAACAAATCAAATTATCCAACAAAAAATAAATTAACCCAGCTCTTAAACAATCTTCAAAAAATTGAATCTAGCACAATATAGTCAACTAGCCCTTGAAAAAAAAGATATGAATCCACAAGCATAGTTGCTTAAAATTTAGACAAATATTTCCGATAGCTTAACACATATTTGCACCAAATACTATGATATGATATAGTCTGAGACATGTTTCTATTACAAATAAAAAGAAAAATAAGCATAAGATGGGGAAATCTTTTTGTGATATCACAAATATGAAATACAAGACATACTGATGCAACAACACTTTTCAATACCAAATTGAGTCAATCAACATATTTGAAAATAAATTTCATGGTAGTATATGAATAACCATGGGATGTTAAAATGCACAAAAATACTTCAAGCAATAAATCAATAAGCGTTGTGAAGCAAATAGAATATATTAAATATGTTTAAGAAATTATATTCAAAGACAAGATAGAAAAAATAGTAAAAGATTAATTCTAAGAGAAAGTGTCCAATTATGCCAAATCCTATTTTTATTCTACACTATTTCAATAAAATCTGTATTTCTAACAGCTTTTCAATCTAAACAAAAGAAAATCAAAGACAGTTTGATCATGAAAATGAGTACATCATGAATGAAAACATATATCAAAAGAACTTAGCATTTCATCATGGCATATAATCATGGAGAAAAATAACTCTTTAATAAAAAAATCAATGATTGATAAATGTGTTAGATCTTAAAAATAGCAGTTGAATTACAATTTCTACTTGTGAATGAGCAAACTATCATGTGTAAGTCAAAGTGATCAACGTCAATCTTAAGCAGTGATTTTGCAAATCGCTAGGCCACAAACATAGCACACTGTGATACACCTTTCAAAAATAACACCAAATCTCTAGATACAAGTAACTCACTACTTCAAATTGAGAAGCAATTTCAAGCCCCTTAACTATAGTAACTATTCTTTTCTGACATAAAGGAAATAACTTTACATGCTAAAAGCGAACATATCCACCAATAATGAATTTAAACAAGACATTAGTATGTATTTTAATCAACCCAAGATCGAAACTTTATTGATCTAATCTTAATAATCAAAGAATAAAGCCAAAGAAATACATTAGCTCATTTTATATCATGAGCATAAAAATAGCCATAATAATAATATCACAATATCCTATGTCCTTCAAGACCATCTACAACAAACAATCCCAGCAAATAAAATTACAATTACGAAACTACGAAGAAGGAGATGAAGAAGAAAGCGATAATAAAACTAAAAGGAAAAGGAGTATTTACCTTTTTTGAAGCAGCAAAATGGGACTTTAAGCTTCTTCGAAGTCATGATCACCACCGGAAAAAAATCTTTTGAGAACTCCGATAACACTACTACTTGGATATTTTTGCTTTAAAAAAGTTTAATTCTTTGCTCAAAGGTTTTTTTCACTCCTTGAGACTTGGTTTTCTACCAAGATATTGGTAATACTTATAAGAAAGGATGGGGAATTAGTTCTTTTCATCCACCAATGTGGGAGAAAGAATTTAGGGGTGTTTTAGAAATTTCAAAATTGAGTAAAGGGTTTGTTGGAGGATAAGGTGAGGTGGAATTATTTAATCTAGTACAAATTTTGAATTTCAAAAATAGAAAAGGAAAAGGTTGCGGGGGAATTGTACAATCTTGTACAAATTTTGAAATTCAAATTTAAAAATGGACAAGGTTGAAGGGAAATTGTCCAATCTAGGACAAATTTTGAATTTTAAATTTGAATTTTGGGATTTGAATTGATTTTGTTGTTGTTAGGCTTAGGATGATTTTGGGGTTATTTAAAAAATAACCCCAATAAATTTATGAGTCAATTCATTAAATATTTGACCAAAGTAAAAATGAGTTGGCCAATTGCATCACAATTACGGTCAATTTAATTTCAATTGTTGTCAAATTTAATAGATCGGCTAAATTAAATTAAAATTTGATATGAATTAATACCTTGTTTAATCTCGAGCTTCTTGATTTAATAAAATCAAACAAATATTTCTCCAAATTGATTAGTTTTGAAAAAATTATATTTAAATCAAAACTTTATCCATTTGGATTAATATTCAAGCTTAGTCTCAGTAAAAGCCCAATTTTGACAAAAATATTTATTTTAGTAACAAAATTTATACAATCTCGTATATGTAAATACAAACACGTATAATCGTCAGTTAAATGAAAAATTAACCCAAATAAATAATTTAGAGCGCATTTATCCAGATGAAATAAATATTTCAATTTTATTTTTAAAAAATTGGAGAACCAAAGATTAAATTTAGTCGTGGAGGGTAAAAATTAGGTGTCAACAAACACGTCTCTTAAAAGAATCAATACGTGCTTGTATCTTAGCACATAACTCTGACATAGCAACGCTATGTGTGGCATCCCATCTAGCCTCTATCGTATCTAGTCTAATCCAAACCCATGGCCAGATCTGCCAATATAGAGTAGCCACTTCGGTCTCAATAGCCCATAACCAAGCATCAGTGGCTCTTTTACTGTCCACTAAGCTCTGCAAAAACTCATGAAATATCATTGTCATACCTATAAAAGCAGTTGTAGTGAATAGGTGAGGGGACAGTAAAAAAGCCCCTACCGACTCTAAATTAGAGGTTGGAGCTAAAAGTGGTTGGTGTCCCTAATCCTATGTACTAATCTCAGGGGTCTCTCTCTGCTCCCCCATCTTAAGATTAATGCTAACTCCCACATCACCTTCCTTATTTGCAACAGTCTCTGTAGGTACTGTAGCAGGCCTACTAGGTCTCCTGGGAAGGGACGGGAGTGCTGAATCCTTCATCGTCCTTATTTGTACAGTGGTTTTCACAAGTACTCTCTCATTAAGTCCTAGTATCTTTGGTACCCCGACATCATCATACAATATCAAAATAAGACAAGGAAATGGCAAATGTGTCATCTCCTAAAAGGCTCTATCGTGAATCCCGTGCTGGAGTATGGCAGCAAAGTAATATATAATACTTGGCCATCATACTAGAAATTAGGGCGGATCTTTCCTAAGCCAATACATTATCTGAAGCATTCGGGAGCAATATGTATCTAATGATCAACCACCAAAACTTAGCAGGAAAATTCAATGATTCCTTCTTAATCATGTCTTGCCCCTCGATCCAAGAGGTCTCATCACCTAAAGGTGAAATATATTTGAAATCCACCTACCCATCTCAACTCTCCTATGTCTATACCTAGCCTCCCTCATAATATTTCTAACATATGTAACTCTCAGTCTGTAGTCACACTCTACTGTAGATGCTGGGGTCTCTAAACCAAAGAAAACTCGTCGAATGGTCGCTTCTGAAATATCAACCTTGGCCCCTTTCAAAAAGCCTACTTAAGATATGGCTACTCCATATATCTCATCAAGCCTATAAATATGTGTATCAGAAGAACTACTATGGCACAATATGATGCATAAAACTCTCGTATCAAAGTGGGGTTGTATGAACTAAGTGGTTTAGTCATCCACTCCTATTGATAATGATCAAAGGTTTCCTACAACTGTGGTACTCTACTCAACTCAAATATCTCAATTCACTTCTAAAAAATGAGCCTCTTAGGTCTGCCAATCTCTTAAATACGACTGTCTATATCAAATATCACTTGTATTCCCTCCATACACCACCTTGGGTTATCCTCCTCAAGAGGTTTCTCTGAGGCATGTGTAGCGGCAGAACTATGTCCTTGATGTACTAGTGCCTCCTCATGTAGAACGGGCACCTCAAGGGAAGCCTGTGTTGTACCCTTCTTGAACTGGGGTACACCTGATGGTTATGTATGAGCTACGATACCCTTCTAAGACTAGGGTACAACTGAACAAATTCTAAGACCCCTCCTCAAACTGGGTTCCTGAGCTACACCCTATCAAACTAGCTCAAAATCTACCTCATCCTCATTATTATTACTCAGAAGAGAAAATTGTGGAGGTGATCTCCAGACTGACTTCATCTTCGGTCGAAGTAGAGCTATTTGGGCAGCCTAGACAGCCTGAATAGCCTTAGTCCAAGACCTAGGCCAGTTAAAGGCTGCCCTTCTGCACCACTGTGAGTGCTCAGGAAGCAGTTGTCCTATAGTGCCCAAAATAATAGTCTCAGCTGTTTGGTGCACCTGGTCTCTAGTCACTCTTTGTGTTACTCCAGCCAAAGTTGCTCTAAGCTATGCAATAGGATACTCTTCCACTGAGCCACTAGGATTGGGGGACTCATACTGTATCCTCATTGTATCAACCTTCTTCTTTACATCTTTGGGTGTCATCTATACCTGAAAAATCGAATGTTAGAATTCAACATTTAATAAGGGAATGCAAAAGTTGAAAAAAACTCAAAATTCAAAAACTTTGAATTTATCCTCAATTTCCACACTCCTGTAACTTATTCGTAGTATCAACAAGTCCAATGTGCACACATATACAATGAATCATAATTTTTAATGTAAACTAACATGCCCAACTTTTGGTATTCCTCTACTTGTTAAATTTCAACTTTTGTTTAGGGTCGAACCTTCGAATTTAATTCTAAACAAAGCCCCCACATCAAGATTTTAGGCTACTTCAAGGATCCTACACACAAGCATGATTGTTTCCTTATATTTTTCATAGAAATACACATATCAACTTGTTTGTTCAATATTTAAATCAAGATATTACTATTAGGAACCGAGAAAGGAACCTTTTCTTTGAGTATCCAAAAGTGAACTATAAAGAAAAAAAAGTAAAACCAAGATAGAGCTTATATTTAGTGTGGTAGGACAAGTTGGTACCCCAAATAAGTTTCAATTTAGCCTTTTTCTAACTATGGGATAAGTTTATACTTTGAGAGGGAAGCTTGGATTTAAAGAGACAAAATGAGATTTTGAGGATTTGAATAGGTTAAAATAAGTCAAATTATGTTTAAATAGCAAGGTGGGCTAAATTAGTCTTATTTAAGTGTGGGTGATCCCAAAATTTTAATTTAAATTCAGGACCACAACTAGCTCACTTACATCTACCACATATTGGCCACATATGGTACATGCGGTCCTTATGTACTGGTCATAAGTGGGCCTAAATTTTTAGCCTAATTTCCTACTTTTTGGACTTTACATTTTGATGCTTACCTAGCTACTTATGGTTCCATAACTTTATGGATCAGAAACTATGATCATTTTTCAAATTCCAAAACTTTACATTATTAAACTTAAAATTTCATCTTTTCAATTATCACTTAACACTACCTGGCCTAAGTAGTACTTGTGACCCTGATGGGTTGATCACAAAGACCCCATACATGGAAAGTTATGAATGTAGAAATCCTACTGCATTTTGGCTAAGGTCTATATGCTATAAACTTATAATAGATAATCAAACATAAGTGAACACTAAAATAGTTGGTTGCCTCCCATCCAACGCTTGATTTAATGTCACAGCATGACATGGCTATTTTGGTTACTTAGATATCACCAATAAACCCATGGGTTGCCTCCCATGCAATGCTTGTTTTAATGATGCGCACAATTTGGGTACCTTAATTACTTAGAATTTATCAAGATACCCATAAGAATACCCTCTTGGGTTATCAAATACAATTTATAATCGATACCACCCTTATGTTGGTTGGCTCCTTCATTGTTTTTTGGATATTGAATATGACCTTCTCACCATTGACTCTGAACTTCAGCACCCCCTTCTCTATGTCAACCATCACTCTACCTGTGGCCATAAGTGGTCTTTCTAATAAGATGGGCATCTTGGCGTCAACCTCACAGTCTAGAATGACAAATTCAGTCACAAAGATAAAGTTATCAACTCTCATAATCATATCAAAATAAATTCCCATAGGTTTTTTCATAGTTTGGTCAGCCATCAACAGCCACATCACAATCGGTTCAAAAGGGCTCAGGCCAAATCGCTTGAATACAGCCAGTGGCATCAAATTTATGATGGATACTAAGTCACATAAACCTCTAGAAAACTGAGATGACCAAATAGAGCAAGGTATAGTGAAGGCTCTGGGATCACCATTTTTCTGGGCTAGAGACTTAGTTGTGACTGCACTATAGTGGTAAAACCTATCAACATCCTTAATTGTAGCCCCTTTCTTCTTTGTAATCAATTGCTTCATAAACCTGGCATAATTAGGAATCTGCTCCAACACCTTAAGAAGAGGGATGTTCAAGCTCAACTCTTTCAATATGTCAATGAATCACTTGAACTTTCCTTTCTATCTCTTGTCCTTCAGTCTCTGAGGAAAAGGTGGGAGTGGTCTTAGAATTTTCTTGTCTTTGGCTCAACGACTGGACCCTTATCTTTGTCCTCATTAACTTTACCATTACCACCCATTTCATTTTCTAATTCCATAATAGGTGTCTCATCAATAACAACTTTATCATGCCTTAGAGCTTCTGCAGCAGGTAATGTGGGATCTACTGTAGTCATACTATTTCTTGTGGTATTTAAAGGACATAACCACCGTGTATTAGTTTTTGCACAGTATTTCTCGACAGGGTACCTGGCTACCTCTGGTTTAATGTTTCTAACATGTACCCAAACATTTACTTCAACTACTTAATAGCAGTGGAATGAGATTCAACCTTCTTGGTTAACCCTGAAATGTCAATCTTAATCACTTTAAGGTTGTTCTCCTGACTTTTTTGCCCCTTTACCAGCTTAGTCAGCATATCTTCAACTATTGATTCTGTATGTCATTGGCCAGGCAGAATGTACCTATCTTTCTTATCTCTATAGTCATCCTTCTTTCCCCATTCACTATATCACTCCCTAGTACAGTCTCTGCATCTATTATAATAGTTCTTATCTTGGTTTTCTTTCCCTTGGGTGCAGAAATCCACCAATTGATGATCCAGATATTGTGTTTCCTCCTCTAACTCTAACTCATATGATTTGGAAGTTAAACCCTATGTTCCTACTGTATTCACTTTCTCAGAACCAGTAACCCAAGATCAATTTTCAGCAGCACAATTCCTTGTGCTACTAAATCATCAACTACTTTCTGGTCGTAGGAGGCAACATAGCATATATTTTAGATCCCCTTTCAGCCTCTCAAGTTTTCCACCCTCAGTTAGTGAGCAAGATCTAATCTAGGATATATAAAGATACCTCCCAGCATAGTCTCATAAAATCTCTTGCAAAGATGGTGTCTGCCATGGATCTAAAACTTATGGTTAGGGCTATATAAAATATCTCTAATATGCTCGTCCCTAAAATTTGATGGTTGGGAACCATACTCAGCTTCTTCTAGAACTTGAACCAAGCCTCGTACATAAATTCTAATTACAGATACCTAAAATTATAAATCTCATCCTTAAGATACAATATCCTGGATGGAAGAAAGAACTGGTTCAATAATTGCTTGTGCAACTCATTCCATGTAGTGATAGATCCCCTTGCCAGTTCCCCTAGCCATAAAGATGCTTCTCATGTAAGTGAGAAGGGGAACAACCTTAGTCTAAGTGCCTCCTGATTTACCCCTGGATTTGTATAAGAAGTGCAAATTCCAATAAAGTTAGCCAGCTACATGTTTTCATCATCTATAAATATTCTCTCAAACGCACCCTTGAAGTTTAAGAGTTGAATCATAGTACTAGTTATGTTGAACTTGACACCTGGGGATAAAATAGGAGAAGTAATAGCTACAGTCTCTGTCAACACAACGTACCCTATATCCTTTTAATCATTCTCATATGGATGCAAATATTGGTACACTGGGATTACTTGATCTCGACAACCTCTAACTCTTATTTTATTACTATCGAGTGCTGCTCGGCAGTCTGCTTCCTGCCTCTGCACAACTAACTCTACCCCCAGAGCAATGCACTAGAGCATCTTTTTCCCATCTCTAATTAGCATCTTATGCTAACAACACCTTCATCTGTTGGTCAACAATATCCTGAACTCCTTAAGGAGGGAGGCACCTGGTGTGCATCATCACGAACCCCTTCAAGAATATCATTTTTTTTCTGCTCTGTCATCCTTTTAGGTGTTTATAGGATTCTCTCTAGATTCAAATTCAATGGGAGTAAGGGATTGCCTCTACTCTGTGTACTAGGAATACACCGACATATACCCAACTAAGAACAAAAATAAAAAGACTTGAAATCTACAACAATCTCAATTCACAACTCAACACCGTATTCCCTGGCAACAGTACCAAAATTTTAACAAAGTCCAAACTATACCTTCAATCTAATGATAATATGATTGCTATCAAATATAGTCACCCAACAAAGGTTGGGATAAAATTCAAAGGAAATATGGGGAATTGCGGCTCTCAGTTGTTGTAGTGTATGGGCAAAACTAGAGAAGTAAATGGGGGGATTGTTTTGTTAATATCGAACAAGTAGCTAGCATTAACTTTGGTTGTAATCATTTATCGATGAACACTGGGATTGTGTTCCCCTTGGATATAAACTCTTTAGGATTATCGTGCTTTATTGAACCAACCCGATACCTTACATCTAGAATCTAATAAGTTATGTACCACCAACCGTCTTTTGGACTAGTTGAAAGATTTTACCTTTTACCTTTTGATTCTCAGGATGTCGTCTTACTACCCTTTATCCTAGATCCCAGTTAAATATTACCTTTTGAGTCTCTAGTATTAGATAATAGCTAACCATCTTACTTAGATAATACCTAGTAGCGTAGATTAACAGTTAAACTTCAAATTTCTATCGTAATTACTTTTCCTAGTCACTACTCCTTTTTTGAAGTAAGTAGCAATAATCTAGGTGGGATCCCAACATTTGCAACTGCTAAGATAGCTATTAAAGTGAAGATAATGCAATACATAAATAGGTATCTATTTAAATAAACATAACACTTCCCCTACTTTGTCAATCCAACAGGGTTTCCATAACCCTAAAGGGTTTTAGCCTCTCATGCTTATTAAGTAATCAACAACATTCATAATTTAAAGCATAAGATATAATCACAATAATCACAACTAAAAACTCAAAACTTCAGCTGAATTAATAAACCAAAAATTAACACAAAAGAATTCCAAGACTGAAATCAGATCGTGGAATCAAAATATATTTGTAAGTATCAAGAGTGTGCAACTTCTACTAAAAAATACATAAAGGGTATTTATAGTACATGAGGAAATCCTAAAAATCAAATCCCAGATGAAAAGGGACAAAAAGAGTTGGTGGCCACTTACTTGGGCCACATGCGATCTACTAGTGGGTGCAAGTACCATATGTGGTCCGCATGTAGGCCCGGGTAAGTGCCAGAAAAATTTCCTACACTATTCATTCTTGGGATTTTGGACTTCTGGTACTTACCTTACCCACATGTGGTCCGCATGTAGACATAGGTAAGTTCTAGAAGTTCTTCTCTAGCTCTTGCCCTCTATGTATCTTCAACTCTGGTACTTTCCTCAGTCACAGACAGACCACAAGTGCTACATACAGTCCGCATGTGGACATAGGTAAGTGTTAGGCCTTCCAATTCTTTTAACTAAGCTTTTGAACTTCAAGTTTTAGTATATGCCTTGGTCACATACATTCGGTAAGTGCCACAAATTCCCAAATATGATCAAGTAAGTAGCCAAAAACTCCATTTTTTATCTTTTTGTAAAACTTAGCATCCAAAACCTAGTTTTCTACAAAACATACCCAAAACACATCATATCTAACAAAACAACCTAAGAAACTTGCATATTTTCCTCATTTTAAGCATTGAAAGTGTTATATTTAAATAGCACATCATGATGCACCATATATTTTGTCAAACTAATTACACTTATATTTTCACTTCTACTAGGCACAGATTCAAATGATAAATTGAAATCAAGTAGTTGATGCATAATTCATAAAATTTGTGTACCACAATTACCCATGACGATGTATTCCACGTCTTTAGTTGATAAGGCAACTAAAGTTTGTTTCTTGTTGTGCCATGAGATTAGGGCATCACTAAGAATCTGACATGTCCCACTAGTGATCTTTCTGCCATTTTTTCTCCTACAAAATTAGTATCTAAGTATCCAACTAAGCTAATATTGGTTGGGTGAGGGTACCATAGTTTGATATCTTGAGTCCTGATGAGATAGAGAATAATCCTTTTGACTACAGTGAAGTGGGACTCTTTGGGAGCTGACTGAAACCTTGCACATTTGCAAACACAGACCATAATAAGTGGTCGACAGGCAGTTAAGTAAAGTAGATATCCAATCATCCCTCTATACATCTTTTCACCAACATTCTTTCCAGATGTGTCTGAGTCATGACTTGTTGAAGGGCTCATTGGAGTTCTAAAAGTCTTTTCCCTTCCATTCCATATTTCATGATAATTTCCTTTATATATTTGGCTTGACTGATAAAGATACCTTTGAGAGTTTTCTTGATTTGTAATCCCAAAAAGAACGTCAGTTCTCCCATGAGACTCATTTCAAATTCTCCTTTCATTAAATTTACAAAACTCGCACACAAAGAAATATTAGGACTACCAAAAATAATATTGTCAACATAAATTTGCACAATAAGTAAATTTGAGTCTATATTTTGAGTAAAAAGAGTAGTGTCTATTTTACCTCTTTGAAAATTACTGTTTAATGGAAAAGTACTCAACCTCAGTCATACCAAGCCTTTAGGGCTTGTTTGATGATGTTGCGTAAAAACTAACCTTCAAATAAGTATGTTACGGTTGATGTCAAATATAGTAACACAAACCAGGTTGGGGTTGAACCCATTGGGAAAATGTTGAACAGTATCTCAAACTTGAAAAAATCTATAAGCAATGCAGAAAAGTAAATAGAGGGAATTTAAAGTAAAATTAACAAGTAACGAAACTTGAATGGTTAAGTTTGTAATCAATAAAAGACGAACACTAGGACTGTGTTCCCCTGGCTTCACAACTACATAAGATTCTCATACTCAACTACCTAACTCTCCTACTCTGCATGCAAAGTTGACAAGCTATGTACTATCAATCGTCTTGTGAACGCATTGATAGATATCACCGTTTACTTTGTGAGTCTCAGGGTGTTTCATTATTGTTCCTTGTCTATAACCTCAGTACAACTCTTACTTTTTGAGTCTTGAGTAAATTAGATAAGTGTTGGTAGCCTCGAATCACTATTGTATTCTCCTTTTCCCAATCTTGAACTCCCTTATGAGGACGTTCTCGAATACAGGCAATCCCCAAGCTTCCACAGTATCTTGGGTTTAATAAACATAAAGAATATTTTAATACATGCAATGACAGTCAAATAGATAAATCTCCTACTTCCCTTACGTAGCTAATTCGCTCAGGTTCCCACAACCCTTGTCATGGAATTTATCTGCTCATGTTCATGAAAAAATCCATGATAATCAATAATGAACACATGTAATTAATTGTACAATAATGAAAGAGAGAAAATCCAAAGTCTCTAATTTAATGCAAAACCAAAGTCTCAAAAACAAAATCAAAATAATCAAAGTATTCTAAAAGTATCAAAGGTAATGTAAAAGTGCAAAAAATAATAAAGGAATAACCCTAAGGTATTTATAGTATCTCAAAATAATAAGGAAATCCTAATAACAATGCAAAAGGAAAAGTAAGTCGACGATCATTACGACTCATAACATCTCTTCACGAGTCGTCTTCAGCTTGTCATCAACATTTCAGTGAACTTTTATCTCCGAAATTTATGGATACAGTTGTCTTTAAGACTCATCAACACGAGTCGTAATTAGTACTTATGAATCGTGATCTTCACTCGTTATCACTTGAGCCTTGAACTTTAGGGTTTTAAAGATTGGTCTCTTTATGATTTCCCACTACGAGTCATAGTCAGACCTTACAACTTGTAGCCTTCAATGACTCCATCTCTGGACTTTGATTTTTCTTCTGCTTACTCTACGATTGTTCTCAATGACTTGTAGCCACATCTTACGAGTCATAGTCATTTGTCGTAGTTACTCTTTACTTGGTTTTTTAGCTTCACTTTTACCACTGACTTGTTAATGAGTCAAGATACAAGTTGTATGATGACTTGATGAATTGTAGCAGACCAGACTTCAACTGATTCACAACTTTTTCTTCCACTTTCCATTCCAACACAAATGTTAACTTGTTTCACCTGCAACAACACACAAAACCATATCATATCCCATAATATAACCTAAGTCCAAGCATAAATTCCCTTTTTTAAGCATTGAATGTGCCATGTTTCCACTGTACGTCAACACCCTCAACTTAGAATATTTTTGTGTCCTCAAGCAAAACAAAGATCGCACCCCACAAAAATACGATGCTTAACTTCGAAGAGTCTGAGACATATTTGGCCGTCGATTTATCAGTCATTTTAAGAACACTTTATCCTTCCCTCCCATTTCATTGTTTCAAATGCTACTATGTATAATGATCTAATACTACAGTGTGACCCATAGAAATCTAATAATGGCATTACATTAGCAACAAACAACTTGGTCTAAGCAACATACACTACTCGGGCAGATATGTAACTTGACTTTGCAACCCATGCTACCTCACAATCAAAGAAGTCCCTATCACTCATTTTAATTTAGACTATTAATTTGGGGACGGTCTAAAGATGCTCACACTCTTAAATAAGTTCCAATCAGTGTACACAGATGCCATAGGCTTGCCCTACTATCTTTACCTAGATTTTTAGATGGTCTAGTTAATATCACTATAGGACTTTATTAGGCTTGTAACATAGGCTCAGGGAGGGTTATGGTATATTTGTGGATTTTTAAGTGACTCAATCTATACTACCCTGCATTTGCGAGCTAGTCTTTGAACCATCATTCCTATGTGTATAAGCTCCAATCCAAGTGATTCTCATGTTAATAAAAGTTTCATGATCATTATCCTAGTCTATGAAGTAGTTTAGATGTGAAAAATATTCATAGAAATGACTTAGAACAAAGTTGAGCTAAGATAATTTGATTCATCCAAAATTCGATATTCGATTCTACAAAGGTCTACTTCAAATATGTATAACTCTTTATATACATATAATTTTTCATCTAAAGACCCGTCAAATTGTAGATAATTTAATTATCTTTCCAACTATACCAAGTTCACAAAAATCTGATACCTGAGCGAAAAGTTACAGTCGTTTTCGTGAAGAGACAGTAAGCTGAGGCGATAAGCGAGGCGGCGCCCTGCCTATTCCGGCCAGTGTAATTTCCTGCAGTCAAGCTCCATGTCCAAGAGGGGTATTTGGGTCATTTCTCACCCTGAAATAGCCCTAATAACATGAGATTCAGCCCTTTAACACCAAATTATACCCTCATTCTCTCAAATTCTCTCAAGAATACACCTTAGGGTTCCAACTCAATATTCAAGAAACTAAAGATTCCACTATGGTTTTTCCAAGTTAATTTAAGATTCAAGATTCCTAGACCAAGAGATTCAAGTGTCTACCTTCAAGAACACCATTGAGGATTCAAAAGTTCAAGTTTTTACATTCAATTCATCCTAGGAAATCCAAGATTCAAGCTTTCTCATGTAAGATCATTATCTAAGATATGTGGGGTTTCAATAAGGACAATCCTTTCGTCCTTGTGCCCAAAACTTATTTTAATTTATAAATTTACTGAATTTTATGTGATTTTCCATGAAATTGAAGTTAGGGTTTATACCCAATTTATATTGTTTGAAGATAATGAGTTTACAAGTGATTGAATATTGAATTGCATGACTATTTTCATGTATTTATGTGCGTAACGCAATTTTTCAGATTTTCATAAGTGAGTTTAAGTATGATATTGAGATTCTTGATTTTATTATTTTGATGGTGTTGAATTATTTTCAAGAAGCATATTGAGTTGGATGTTTTTCTATGATTTTGAATGTTTATATATGAGTTCTAAATTGAGATTCATACTCATTATCACTATTTACAAGATTTTGAGTTTTTGAGAGTTGTTGAAGATAAAGTTCATGAGTTTGTTTATATTTTCATGAGCATTGCTGAAATTTTTAGATTTTAATATGATTTACGAATGTTTATGTTATCAAGCATGAATTTTGACATGAGTTTGAAGCATGAGCTTTAATCCCTAAGATTGAGTTTTGATATTTCAAGAAGCTTATATTTTTAGCATGCTTTGATAAGTAAGATTTGATCTTTTGATCCTATGTTAAGATAAGGAATCCACATTATTCATATAGTTCATGATTTATAGAAAAGAGAAGCATAATTGGTTTTTATTATAAACCCTTATACTATTTTAAGGTGGATTTCTAAAAGTTCTGAGCCTAAGAATGAGAGAAGTATTTAGCACCGAGTTGGGTATGATTCCAAGGTCTCATGTCCCAGAAATATGTGCCACCGTAGGATTGAGACTTATGGGCCCAGGCCGAGATAGTGGTCAATAAAGTTAAGGTCTATTCTGATGACAAGGGTAGAACAACTCTCCCCAATATAGGTAAGACGTTGGATTCCATATTAGCTCACATGGTTTATGTCAGTTAGAAGAAACTCCCAATCCAAAAGTTACAAAGTACTAAAGTCCCAAAATTCAATAATCCCAAGTCTTTTAAGTCCTTAAGTTTCAAAAGATGTCTCCTATTCTCCTCAGGATAAAAGCATGAGTTCTGAGAGTTATTGTTTTGAGATCTCTTCAATTTACAAGTTTTGAGAATAGGAGGAGAATATAGATTTTAGAAACTAAGTATAATGACTCACGAGATTTACACTATATGTTTCATAATTTATGATTTATGAGATGTATATTTCAGATTTATTCAAGCTATGTGAGTCATTTATATCAGCATACATGATTTCTATGTGCTACATTGTCTCATAATGTAGGTACAAGTTATAGCACATATACCATATTCAGTCAGTTCGCAGCTCCTAGTCAGCAGATGATGAGTCCTTTTGATTCAAGGGCTTGAGTTAGTTATACAGTTCGAGAAGTATTATATTTTCTTTATTCAGTCGTATTTAGTTGGGATAGTTGGGAGTCATGACCCGGCTACCTATAGTCAGTACTAGTAGAGGTTTCATAGACAGTCAGTAGTGTTAATGTATTTAATTTCAGTTTTGTTTGTAACAACAGAGTTGTAATCTTATAAATTTAGATTTGTATTGATCCAGTTCAGAAAAGTTTTATATTTTCGCTGATTTTGTTCAGATTTATGTATTTTATTAGTTGATTGTAAGTATGCCAATAGAAGGGCGAGTTTGGGATCACTTGTAACCCTAAGCACCGTATAACATTTCGGGACCCATTTTCGGGGCGTTACACAACCTCCTTGGCACTACGCCTTCCTATGGGTCCACTTTTTTCTACCATTTTTTTATTTAATCTGCCCTTATCTCTCCCTTTTATTCTTTTTCATGCCTATTTGTGGGCCGGGTGCAGTTTTCTTTCTTTTTTCTTTTTTTTTCTTTTTCTTTTTCCTTTTTTTTTTCTTTTTCTTTTTCTTTTTCTTTTTCTTTTTCTTTTTCTTTTTCTTTTTCTTTTTCTTTTTCTTTTTCTTTTGTTTCTACCACACCTGTCTTCAATCATTTTTCGATCTACGTTTCTTTCTTTGTACTCACTTTTCACTATGTACCCTTATGATAGACACCCTCAACTTAGGTGATTTGCCTGAGTTGAGGTGCATAGTATACAAGGAGGACTATGGCCAAAATAGGTCATTGTAGTCAAGTGGGAAGGTGAAATCAATGTAAATAAAAGTTTGTCAATTAGGCTCAAAATTGGGATCAAGGGATTCCTATCTTATTTGGTATGATATTTTAGGCTTGGGTGAACTAATCAGAAAAATGGACTATGATCATCTCTTACCCCAACCATCCTATGTTTAAGGCAAAAGCAACTCGAAAAGTTCTGCACTCCGTAAAATAGCCAGTACCAAAATAAACATCCATATAATGTACCACTCAAGGTATATAATAGGGCTAATAAGCCAAGATAAATGGGGCTCGAACCTAAAAATCACACCCATAGGGAAAAACATTAATATAGATCTATTCCATTCACTACAAAAAGAAATAAACCACAGAGTAGTAACATAAATCATAAATCCAATAATAAGGTACATAATGACCGATATAAATTCATCAAGGCATACAATCATCAATGGGTATGAAAACCCCAGTACACATAATAAGAGATAAAGGCAGATAATAAAAGCACATCAATCCTGGCAACATCTACAATTACATGCTTGACGGGCAAAAGGAAAATACATCTGAATGGGTACAATTTGGCCTGACCGACTAAATCATCAACTGAAGCACCAAGTGCACCATCTCTAACTAAAGATGTCACAACATCATGAGTTGATCTAAATAAGCTAGAGGACTAGAAATCTCATGTCAAAGACACTCCCTAGACGAGTAGTTGGTCTCTCTGCAGTCGAAGCAAACTTATGAAGCACCAACATGGCGAGACACAAATTGATCCTAAACGGCTAGCCAACTGATGCTGAGAGAAATACACAGAATTATGTCCATACTTCTGAAATCACATCCTATCTCAAGAACCTTAGGCTGGCAAGGAAAATACATGCTAACTCTAGTTGATCATCTATCTCATACCTGGGCATGCTCTGAACCAGTGTCTCATCACGACATAACCAAACTTAGATCCTAAAATACTTTGAGACACGGCCCCTCAATATCCAGAATGGTCGTCATGGTCTAAAGAACCGTACATACTTTGTAAGTCTAACGGTAACTCTGGCCATTATGATCATCACGAAAAATTTGAGAACTACTCATAGCATAGAATACTATCTGCATAGAGCTGATGGGCTACAGGTTAAGATAAACTTTACCGGAAGAATCCTCACTCTCAGATAAAATACCAATAGCACTATACTAATGGCATGCCTCTTGCTGCCATTTCCATAAGTGTCAATACTTGTGCTCTCTATAGTCCTCTTATAATCAGCATCCTGATGGAAGGAAGATTCAGTTGTTATCCAGTACTTCGATGCCAAACGGAGTGGAAATACTAACCCTCTAACCCATCAAAGCACCAATGTCTAGCTCATAAGGATGTCGCATAGGAAAATGCATAGACCACATGACAAATCCAATCTTGTACTCAAAACTGGTAAAGAACCCTGATGAACACCAATAGACCCAAATTCTTTTTGGCTTCCGCTAAAGATCTTTGATGTTCATCTCTGACTCTCTAGTCCGATCTTGTGCTAAAAGTCTAGAACCACATGTTGAAGTCTCGTATGTATCTATCAAAAATATCACATCGTCCTTCAGGGATAGAATGGATTTACAGAATATGTTTGAGGTTCATAGCAATGCGGACACATGATAAGGAGTCAAGAAGTGAATTTTTTAAAATGTCATTGTATCCTCCCGAAGATAAGTAACGGACGTCTCTGTACGATCTGCAAAACTCTACTAACACTTAGCTCTTATACTAACACACTAGTAAAACCTGGGCTCTAATATAAATTTGTAACGATCCAACTTCTCAGGTTATAATGCCGCCTACCATAACCCACCAATAGGAAAGCCAACCCGTAGTTTGGAACGGCTAGTAACGGAGTACTCAATAATATAAGGAAAAGAATGTGGAATATATAAAATAACGATCAATACATAGAAGAATCCCAAAACCTGGTGGTATCAGTACAAGAGTTTATAAACATAATAAGAGTACAAAAGTGATATTTCAAGGAGAAATACAATAATACAACTTATCTCTGAATACCACTTAGAGACTAGTCTAATACATAAAAGAGAGAGAAGTACCACTCATAACATCAAGAGTTCACTCTAATTCTCATAACTAGGGCTACTCTGCATGATGCACATATCAATGGCGATAACCCATACTATGATCTGCAGGCTATAAAAGTGTATATGAGTATCAAATGAATGGTACTCAGTAGACATCTTCCAACTGAGCTCCAAAGATAAAGCAGATATACACAGCATATAAACATAATGAAATCTACACCCAAGAGTCCAAAAGCCATATAACAAGTCAATGAGAATAATAATCCTATTTATGTCCAAAAGTCTAACATAAAAAGACTAAGGAAGTATCAAAGTGAACTATCCTCTTCCAGTTGCATTCAATCTACGATAATATTATACTGTATATCCTAGGCTAACATAAAAATAAAACAAGAAATAAAGATATATAGTAATATACAAGGTGAAGAAAGGACTATACATTATGAACAACGAAGGGAGGGATATACGATAGTACCATAGCTTTATATAGCTAGATATATATAGATAGATATACATATAAACATGAGGTTATCTCAAAGCATAACCTATATCATCATATCATCATTCTAAGACGTTATTATAATACTATCAGGATTTAAATACTATCATATTCATGGTTTCTAACTCACTTGGCTAGACATGAATAATCGTGCATTGTAATGTGATCATAAGATGGAAGAGGCCGAAGAATACCTCAATCCCAATACTGGATCAATGACCAATATGTCATAGGTTAGTCATAACAATGATAATAACAATATCAATAACACATAAATAACCGGTTACTCCAAATAACCAAATACCTAATCGAGCATGCGTACCCCCACCGCCCTAGACTCAGAAGGTTCAATCAGCATACAATAACTCAAGGCATATTTTTCACCCACATCTATGCAATCATCCCATACCGGCTGATTAATATAGGTGCATGTTGCGTCTAAGCGCACACACAAGTGTCTGTGGTCTCACCAAGTAGCACAGTGGCCGTAAATAAAGCTAAATATCAATCCCTTAGAGATTTGTGTTAAACAAATATCCCATTCTAGTTTAATTATTGATATTAAATTGCGTAACATAACCAAGATAGAATTTAAAAGTTATAACTAAAAGTAAATTAAATAAAGCATAAAGTAATGACTTTGGACAATCGGTGGTTTAAACCGAGGGTTAAGCACTACAACATTCATACTATGCATTTGAATTTCATTGGTTAAGTTATTTATCTTGGTTGATGATTCACGGGATAGATTTTATGATCATGGTCTCTCAACCTCTAACCACCTATCTAACTCAGACCCACAACTACATCGTTAAGCAGGAATGTAAGTACTAAGCTAAACGCATTTATATTTCATCCCGTGGTGATCCAAGCAACTGCACCTTTTTTTCTAGGGTGCTCAATCTTTTCATAACATCATTCCACATAGCCTGTTTAATAACCATGTATCCTGCAGAAACTAATCTAGATGTGGGAGGATGTGGTACCTCAGTCTGTGGAGGTGTTGGAGTACTGAATATTCCCACTGCATAAAATTATAAGGTCTCAACCAGCCCACCTTCAGGCTGAGTGTCATCTACCTCAGTAAATCTGGCACTAGTGGTACCTTGGTATCTCTAGTTAACATGTAATGCCCTGATTCTCGAGAACCGGAATGCCACACGGTGCTTATGATCCCGAAGGACCACAAGCTAACCCTTTTTCTGATATCTGTACCTGTTCACTGCATAATATAATAAAATATATGCAAAAACTGGCTAACACTTGCCATAAGGTTCAAACATCTAGAAATATACAATACCTTAAACCACACACTAATATATCTGTCTGAAAAGTCTCTTAGACAATTCCACAAACACCTTACATGAACTTTTAGGCATTGGTGAATTCGTCAAATTCTCATGTTTTCTGCCACCCCATATATCTCATCCAACACACATAATCATCACATGCATGTATGAACCAACATAAACCATCACCACACATATATATATATCAACCAACATGCATAATCATCATATATATATATATATATATATATATCAAGTAACATACATAATCCTCATATATATCTCAACCATCAAATATCAATCAACATATATAAATACATCATCAAAGTCTAGAAAATATATATATATATATATATACATAACTTGAACTTTCAAAAAGGGATTCGTGAACACTATGGACAAAAGGAGTCCATAGATAAACACTTGCATACCTTAGATTTCGTGGCCCGAAGAGATTGACCGAAGGAATTCTTGAATCAAAGCCTCCAACTAATTTCCCCCAATTCAAAACCCTAACCCTAACTTGATATATATATATATATACACATATACATATAAGAGAAATAAGAGGAAAATAATACAAGTTCTCAGTTGAATGGGGTATTTATAGAGGTTTAAAAGAGTGGTGAAAGACCAAAATGCCCCTAAGAAACAAATAAAACCCAAATCTGTCCTTCAGTGATCTATCCGATAGGCTGAAGTAAATTGGCCATAACTTTTTACTCCGATGTCCAAATTGGATGAAACCAATTTTATTAGAAAGAATACTCTCAGGGATTTCAATTGATATTTAGCATCTCACACAGTTCATTATGTACAAGGAGTTATGGTCGTTTGAAGATGACCAACAAAATTGCCTGGCTGCAGTATTTTTTTTCCTGCACATTTTACTGTTCACAGTTCGATCGGAATGTTCATAGTTTGGTCAGAATGGTCATAACTCATCGCTCGAGTGTCCTTTTTGGGTGATCCACATATATTTGGAAAGCTTATTCGATGCTCTACAAAATGGTGGGTCGAAATCCAAGAAGTGACACACAAAAAAATTATAAATCATTCACGAAGATAGGATCCAATACGTTTAAGCACAAAATTTTGACGAAAAATTTTTTGGGGTATTGCATAACAGTATCTCAACCAGCATTGTTGATCCTTGTTTTTCTTACCCAGTCATAGGATTTGCAGCATCCTGAATTAGCCCAGAATCTGTGGTGTTCTTTGGTTTAATAAATTGATCTACATCTGAAAGTACCTATACTCCTGCTTCTAAGCAGGTTTGAGTCAACAAGCATGGGAATGCCAAAAGGACACCAATACCCATAGCTCAATCTTGCATCTCTCTTTCTATAATTATGCAATGTCGAGCGCGTACCCTACCATGAATCTAGCTATTAATATGGTGCAGACTGGACTCAGAACATTGTCCCTAGTTAGGGGACATAATCTGAGTTGGTCCAAAGTCCACCATGCCTTTGCCTCAAAGCTTAGCATGTTCTTAGCAATCTGATGAGATTTCACTCTCGGACCACCAACTACCCAACTCACTTCCTCTCCATTTATAGAAATCAGACTTGATTTCCACTTAAAGTGCATTATCTTATTTGTTGTACCCAGTTGTTTCCTTCTAATTTTGTGTATTTCCTCCATTTAGTACTCAATTTCAGCCATATTCATTGGATGTTATAAATCAGGTCCATGCAAGACTCTTGAGATAGTTCGCACAGAAATGTTCACCCAAACTCCACGAATAGTCAAGGAAGTGATTGGATCACCACCTTTCCATAATCTTCCCTGTAGTTATTGCCTCTCCAACTCTTGCTTCTAGGATACATAGAACTCCGGCACTAGTGTGAGACTAAATTTTCTCAGAGTTTTGATCATCCACTAAAATCAATAGTGTTGGAACAAGGCCTCGAACTCATGCATTCCGGACATACCTGCAGTAGTTAATCTCCTCTCCAGATATATCCCCTTGTTATTTTTACCATGGTTGGATTTTTTTCTATCCTCTCATTATCGGTATCCTGTATTTTGGGGTACCCTACCATTCAACGAGGGGTACTAGAGCAGATTCAATAGATAATTGCACTTGGGGTGGCGGTGGTGGATGAACATCAATAAGGGTAACATGCTCCTCATCCTCCTCACTCTCAGACTCTACCTCATAAGAGATTGATTCTTCCTCACCATCTTTATAATCATTTTCTCCTTCTTCATCATCATCCTCATTATCGTCAATAGAAGATGATAGTGAGTGTGGTGGGGAAGTGTTTGGATTTTTCACTCTTTTCCCTTGTGGAGGTATGTTATCTTCAGTGACTATTTTCTTTCCCCGGGGTTATTTCTCCCCTGGGTCTTCCTTCCCTTTTAGTGGGTATTCTACAAGGTCACCGCTTGACTCATTATTTTCCTCATTTCAAGTGGTAATCAGACTTAGGAGCAGGTTTCTTCTTGGTGTTCTTCTTTGTGGTTTGTTTGGAAGATGAATCACCTTTTAGAGCCATTTAAACCTATTTGCATAAGAACAATTAGTGAATTCTATGAAGAGGAAAGAAAAATAAGAAAATTTTGTGTTATTGTGCCTTTACGGGACTCATTATGACTGAGGGGTCCGAGTCGTAGTCACTGGGTACAACTCATTTAAATGAGTCATAAGGTGGAGAGTGTACACATCAATGTTTGCTAATCTCGTTATGAGTCCTCCTAATGAGTTGTAATGTTAGTTTACAACTCATCACCAAAACTCGTAAGCTAACTAGAAACATATCATACTATGAGTAAATTTCCCCAGTCATTACGATTCATGACTGAGTCATAAATATTGACTACGACTCATTTGGCTGATTCGTAAAGTTACCAGAACCTATCCTCCTCTCATTTTTCATGTTATCAGTGGTTACGAGTGTCATAAGGACTCATTAAGTGCTATTACGCATTGTTGATAATGCTCAAATTATAATTTTGAATGGGTGTAAGTAATCGTTGTCAATATAAAACCCAACTAGGTTGGGGTTGAATCCCACAGGGAATAAGGTGTGAACCCAAGTCGTTTGAGATTTAATTCACTGATAGTTTAATATTTCCTAAAATGGGGGGTTTAAGTGTCACGAATAATTGTTTATCACTTTAATTTCAATGTTTGTAATCAAGAGTTCATGAAATAACCAGAATTATGTTCATTAGGGGTTACGGTACATGACAGATGCTAAAGGTGATTCAAGATTCTCATGGTGGGTAGGATAACAAGCTATCGTTATCGATGTTATGCTCAAATATCTCTCGACCTACTTAAGCATTTAATTTCCTAATCCTCTCGAACTTAGGAAATTTCTATTCACTGCCCAGATTTTACCTCAGGTTAACCAGCCTTATTACAGCACTGATTATTAAACGAAGTATTTCCGAGTCCATGTTGATAATTCACTTCCTACTATATTTGATTTCTTTCTCAAGCAAATCAAAGCAGGTGTGTCTATTGTTTGCAACCAACAAACATTAATTAAAGCATCAAAATTATTAAGAAATCCTACCGCCTATTGAATCTTGAATACCTAGCACCTTATCAATACCTAACCCTAGATCCCATAATTCAGGTTAATGGAGTTTAGCCTCTCATGATGCAAAGAACGAAACACTTGATTGAATTCATGATTTGAAAGATAAACTTACAGTTATGAACAAAAACCTGTGAATCATAGATTAGATCACAAAGGACAGATACCCTAATACTGATAAGAATCTCTCCAAATAGTTGTGTTGTTAAGTCTAGAAGTAGAGAGAGAAAATATCAAAGTATGTTCCCTAAACTCAAAGTGTTGAATAATAATGAATACTTCTTTAGAAAACCTTAAAACAAAGCTTTAAATAGTTTAACCTAATTATGGAAGCAAAATCAAGGTTACAGCTTTTCCTTGGAATAGACGACGACATCCGTGATAGCTTATCAGGAGTCTGACGACTTATCACGGATGTCATCAGCTCTTCTTCACTTTTGGCTCTTATCGTCTAAGGCTGACGACGATGATGGATTATCAGGATTTTGATGGCTTATCACCAATATCGTCAAGACTTCTTCTCAGTTTCCATGTTCTTCCTAAGTCTGACGGTATCTTTGACTCCTTATCACCATCCTGACGCCTTATCACAAAATGTCATCACAACTTCTCTTCAACTCCTATTCTCTGGTTAAAGCTGATGTTGGCCTTGATAGGTTATCACACTTTTGACGACCTATCACCAGATGTCATTACAAGCTTCAACTCATGCCAAATATCTGGTTAAGTCTAACAACAACTATGATAGCCTATCATAGGGATGACGACTTATCACAGATGTTGTCAGCCATACTTCTCTTCATATTTCTCCAGATTTCAACTTCTTTGCTTTTATTCTTGTTAGTTCTCTGTCTCATCAGCTTAAACTGTAAAATCAAACATAAACAAATCAAAAATGACAAAAGTTGCTTAAGACTTCGCAATTATTCCAGTTAAAGGCTTTAAATGTGTTAGCAATTGCTCACTCATCAACACTCTCAACTTAAAACAATTTCTTATCCTCAAGAAACTCAGCCCCAACTAAGAGAGTACATAGCACATTCAGCAGCCCATTTTCCATTTAAGCTCAGGACATAGTTACCACCTCCAAGGTCAATCCAATTAAAACCAACTGTGTATACCATTGAAAAACAATAATTTAACGCAAAGGACTCAAGTGATGGCATCAATCTTAGCCACAACAACCATTCATATACCAATGCTACACTATCTAAACAAGCAAGTAGCTAGCAATGATACCAGTGTGCCCTCACAACAAAGAAACCCCCTCTTCTCATGTAAGAAACCAAAAATGTAATCGTAAGGGTTATCAAAAGAC
This sequence comes from Capsicum annuum, assembly GCF_002878395.1. Classification (NCBI taxonomy): domain Eukaryota; kingdom Viridiplantae; phylum Streptophyta; class Magnoliopsida; order Solanales; family Solanaceae; genus Capsicum; species Capsicum annuum. Next base: position 148,789,274 of record NC_061122.1, on the reverse strand, counting down.
TCTCACTCTCAAAACTAAGTTCCATTCAGTGTATGCCAAGTACCATAGGCTTGCCCTTATTTTCATTACCAAGACCTTCAGATAGGCCAGCTAGGATCACTATAGCACTTCTTTTAGGCTTGTAATGTAGGCTGGGGATGGTATAATATTCAAGGATATTTAGAGTGAATATGCCTTTTTGACACTACACTACTCTATTGGGGTTCACTTATTAACCTCTTTCTCTTTTTCTCTTCTCTTGATCATACATATTCGAGTTGGGTGCTTCTCTTTTCTTTTTTTGGAATAATCACCCAACTTTTATTCATTTTCTTTTATTCTACCCTTTTTTATACTTATTTTACACCATGCACCCCTATGATAGCCTTCATCAACTTAGTTTGTTTGCCTAGGTCAAGGTGTACAGTGTCCAAGGAAGATCAAGGCCAAAACAGGTTCATTATGGTATAAATGGGAAGGTGAAAGGTGTCATAAGAAAGAAATAGTCAATTTAGGCTCAAAACAGGGATCAAGGGGTACTATACACATAGGGAAGGATATTTAGTCTAAAAGTGGGTTAATCAACAAAATGGTATATGATCTTTTCCTAACCCTCTTCCTTCAACCATGGTAAGACTAACCAGGCAAGTTCTGGCTTTGGCATATAGAAGGAATTAAGTCGCTGCTCACACACACATAGCACACAAGTATATCACAGGCTATCACTTATCTAGTTCATGCAATTACTCAGCAATGATCATCAACCAGCTAGAACTAATGCTACAACAAGATTCACAATGGTCACAAGTAAATGTAACCCACACAGTTTTGCAAATAAAACATTAGAGAGGTGTTCGAAAATCAATCAAAAACATATCAACTGCTTTTTGTACTTGTATTTCTCCTAGTCACCACAAAATATGTTGCAACAACAGACTACCCTACACCCTCAACTTAAAATCAAAGAAAAACTAAACTAAGGGTAAAATACTTGGAATGGATAATATCGAGGGTCATGGTTTACCTTCCATGCAGCGCCAGATTTAACATCATGGCATAAATCTGGTATCTCAATTACTTCAGACTTCATCGAGACAGATAATGGTGATACTTTTCATCGATTCATTTAGGCCAATGTAAACCTTGACACGTTGCCCATTTACCTTGAAGGTACTGTCATCTTCGTTTTCAAGTTCCACTACTCCAGATGAGTGGACTTGACTAACTTTAAAAGGGCCTGACCACTTAGATTTTAGCTTGCCTGGGAACAATTTAAGTCTGGAATTAAACAATAGCATGAAGTCACCTTTTTGGAATTATCATTTCTCTATTCTTCGATCATGGTACCTTTTCATCTTTTCTTTATATAGATTTGCTCGTTCATATGCCCTGAGATGGAATTCATCCGTCTCATTCAATTGCCCCAGTCTCAGCTCTGCTGCTTTCTTACAATTTAGATTCAACCTTTTGAGTGCCCATAAGGCCTTGTTCTCCAGCTCTATTAGTAGGTGACAAGCTTTCCCATAGACCATCTGAAATGTTGACATGCCAATGGGTGTTTTGAAAGCAGTTCGATAAGCCCACAAGGCATCATCGAGATTTTGAGACCAATCTTTCCGGCTAGCATTCACCATTTTGGCTAGGATGGCTTTAATCTCATGATTTAACACCTCTACTTGCCTACTGCTTTATGGGTGGTATGGAGTAGCCACTCTATGCTATTTCACCCCATATTTTTCCAAAGCTGCTCGAAACACTTTGTTGTAAAAATGGGATCCTCCATTTCTTATGATAGTACGTGGTACTCCAAAGCGAGAAAAGATGTTCTTCTTGAGAAAAGCAACAACCCTCTTCCCTTTATTATCAGACAAGGCCATAGATTTAACCCATTTCAATATGTAGTCAACAGCAACTAAAATATACTTCATCCCATATGAGCTTACTAAAGGACCCATAAAATCGATGCCCCAAACATCAAATAATTCCTCTTCAAGCATCTTCGTCAAGGGCATCTTATGTCTTTTAGAGATTAAACCCTGCATCTAGAATTGGTCATATTTTAGTACAAACTCGTGGGCTTCCCTGAATAATGTTATCCAGTAATAACCACTCTGTAATACCTTCCTAGCCGTTCGGTCACATGCATGGTGACCCCTAATCAGGGAAGCATGGCATGCTTCCAATATGCACAATACATCTACTTCTGGCACGCATCTCGTTATAATATTATCTGCACATCACCAAAAAAAATATGACTCATCCCAGAATTAATGTGTCGCATCATGCAAGAACTTCTTCCTTTGATGGAAAGAAAGATTATCTAGGATGACCTCACTCACAACATAATTTGCATAATCTGCATACCAAGGCAATTTTTCAACAGCAGTAGGTAGGATCTCCTCATCAGGAAAGGCATCATTTATCTTTGTTTCATCACTAATTTCTTGTTCACCTTCCATTCTAGACAGATGGTCTGCAACCTAGTTTTCACAACCTTTCCTATCTTTGACCACAAAGTCAAATTCTTGCAGCAGCAATACCCATCTAATAAACCTTGGTTGCATCCTTCTTAGCCATCAAATACCTCGAGGCAAAATAGTAGATATAGACCACTACTTTGGTCTCAAGAAGATAAGCTCTGAACTTTTTGAAATCATACACTACAGCTAGAAGCTCCTGTTCAGTGATGGAGTAATTCTTTTGCACTCCATTCAGTGCTTTGTTGGCGTAATATATTGGATGAAATAGTTTGTGCCACTGTTGTCCTAATACAGCCCCAAGGGCAACACCACTTCCATCACACATGATCTCAAATGGTTTTGCCCAGTCAGGTGTAATAACAATAGGGGCCTCAATAATTTTATTTTGAAGGCATTCAAATGCCTTTAAGCACTCATCATCGAAGGAAAATTTCACTTCTTTCTCCAAAATTTTGCAAAGTGGATTTGAAACCTTTGAGAAGTCTTTTATAAATATTCGATAAAAGCCAGCATGTCCAAGAAAACTACTCACTCCCTTCACTGAAATGGGAGGTGGTAGTTTCTCAATAACTTCCACTTTTGCTCAATCTACTTCTATCCCTTTTTAAGAAATTTTGTGGCCGAGAACGATGCCCTCCTTTACCATGAAATGGCATTTTTCCCATTTAAGTACCAAATTAAATTCTACACATCTTTGCAAGGCTAGATTCAGATTTGCCAAACATGTCTCGATTGAATCACCCACCACAGAGAAATCATCCATGAATACCTCTATGGTGTCCTCCACCATATCTGAGAAGATAGATATTATACACCATTGAAAAGTGGCAAGTGCATTGCGTAGCCCAAATAGCATCCTATTAAATGCAAAGGTACTATATGGGCATGTGAATGTCGTCTTCTCCTGATCTTTAGGAGCAATACAGATTTAGTGGTATCCAGAATAACCATCCAGGAAGTAATACCACCCTCTTCCAGCGAATCGATCAAGCATTTGGTCCATAAAGATCATCGAGAAGTGGTTTTTCAGAGTCCAAGAATTCAACTTGTGGTAGTCTATGCAAACTCTCCACCCAGTTACAGGCCTTAGTTGAATCAACTTATTCCTTTCATTAGCAACTACTGCCATGCCCCCTTTTTTGGGCACACAGTGAACTGGGCTCACCCACTTGCTGTCAAAAATAGGATAAACCACTCCTGCATCCAACCACTTAATAATCTCCTTCTTAACCACCTCTTGTATTGGTGGGTTAAGACGGCACTGGTGCTCTATGGTTGGAATATAATCTTCCTTAAGTTGAATTTTATATGTGCAGATGCCCGGGGGAATACTAATAATATCTGTGATAATCCACCCTATAGCTCTTTTATGCCTATAAAGTACTGAAATAAGTGTATTTACCTGTTGTTCACCCAAATCAGCTGCAATAATAACAGGTAGCATGTTCCCGCTGCCCAAAAATATGTACCATAGGTGTCCAGGCAGTTCCTTCAATTCCAACTCCAGAGGCTCCTCAATAGATGGCTTGGCCGGTGGTGTTGGTCAATTATCCAAATCAAGGTCCAGATTTTTAGGGGCATAAGGATATGAACTCATTCCTGTCAAAGCACAAACTGTCTCTTCATACTCCCTGATACCTTTACTATCATAATTCATCATAATTGTGGCCAAAGGTTTGATAACAAGTTGTTCAGCTACGGACACATCCTTTTCATCCTCATAATATACATCAACTACTGAGAACATACTTATTTCTTCATGTTACTTCATTGATTTTCCCATATCAAACTGTATCACTTTATCGTTTATCCTAAATAAGAGCGCATTCATGCTTAAATCAATCAACACACTTTTGGTTTCGAGTAAAGGTCGACCCAAGATTATGGGTACCTCGAAGTCCACCTCGCAACCCAGAATGATGAAGTCTGCAGGGAATATAAAGTTGGACACCTTTACCAACATATCATACAGAATGCTAATAGGTTATTTTACTAACCTATCCGCCATCACGAATCTCATGTTAGTGGGTGTGGGATTTTCCAGACCCAACTTTCTATAAATAGTCAATGGCATCAAATTAACACTTGCTCCCATATCAATAATGCCTTGACAAATTCCATAGTCCCGATTGTACAGGGAATAGTGAATGCGCTCGGGTCTAGCTTCTTTTGCACCGAAGTCCTTGTAGAGATAGCACTACAATGATGGAGATTTTCCTCTAATTCATAGCTTACAGCTCTTTTCTTAGTCACAAGGTCCTTCATGAATTTTGCATATCCTGGCATTTACTCAAGTGTTTCAACTAAAGACACATTTATTGTCAACTGCTTGAGCATTGCCATGAATTTTCTGAATTTTGCATCATCAGCCTTCTTCTATCATTGAGGAAAGGGAGGTGGTGGTCATGGGATAGTTTTTAACACCACTTTCTCTTCCTTCTCTTTTTTCTTCTCTGAAGCATCAATAGAACTATTCAGCCTCTCAGGCTCCACTGGATTATTTTCTTTGGATTCACTGACAACTACCTCACCATCTATAGATTTTCCTATAGAAGGGCCAGGTAAGATATTACCACTCCTAGTGGTAATTGCCATGCATAAGCCATTATTCTGTGGGTTCTACACCGTATCACTTGGTAATATTCTGCTCTTTTTTTGGTTGACTGTAGTAGAAAGTTGGCTCATCTGTTGCTCTAAATATTTGATTGTAATGGAGTGTGAGTGCACTAACTGACTGATGGATGTCAGATCGGTCTTCATGGTGGTCACACTAGAGTTTGTGGCCTCAACTCCCTTCAACAGCTTCTCCATCATGTCCTCCATGGATATTTTTCCAGAGCTAGTTGTAGAAGTTTCCCGATATCTAGGAGGAATGTATAAACCACTCCTATCATTACTGCTTCTCCAGTTTCCTTGCTCCCTATCTTTGTAACCAGGCTTGTCATAAATGTTCCGACCTTGATTCCTTTGCTATTGCCTCGGAAACCCCCCTGATTATTAACATAATTTGCCTCTTCTTCCGGCTCCACATCAACTTGGTCTTGAGATGTCATGCTTTCACTTTTTTAGTCTTTCCTAATAATAAGTGCTTGGTGAGCAGGTCCATCTGAGTCTTTAGATGGGCCATGTCTTGATCCCGCTCCTCATCTCTCCTGCATTGTTCAGCAGACATACCAACAGAATCAGTGGGGCTTGCTACCACAGACTCCCTGGTATGCCAAGCCCGACTCTGTTTGGTCATCCTATTCAGCATATCTACGGCATCTAGAAAAGAAAGGTCAATGAACGAACCACCCGCAGCACTATCTACAATTGACTTTGTAATAGAGTTAAGATCCCTGTACAAAGTCTCCTTCAAATATATGTTCGTCATGTTGTGGTTCGGACACTGTGTCAGCTTCTTCTTGAACCTCTCTTAAGTTTCATGCAAGGCTTTAGTCGAGAGCTGCCTAAAGTTGCTGATCTTGTCCCTCAATTGTACCCTCCTGGAAAAAGGAAAGAACCTTTCTAGGAAAGCTCTTTTCAACTGCCTCCAGTTGGTAATAGAATCGGGTTTCAGCTCATTCAGCCACAATGTTGCCTTCCCAGACAGACACAACGGGAACAACCTCAACTGGATAGTGTTTTGGACCACTCCTAAGTTATCAAAAGATTTGCAAATGGTGACAAAATTCACCAGATGCAGGTTGGGGTCATCCCCAGGAAGGCCACCCAACAATCCCTTCAGATTCAGGAGTTGAATCATGGTACTTGTTACGCTGAATTTCGCATTAGGTGCCAATGATGGAGGAATGATAGAACCCATTGCATCTTCTCCTTCCATTCCTTCATCAACGTTATCACCCTTGTATTAGACAGGCTGTTGACCATACCTTCCTCATAACCCAAGTCTTCATCACTAAGGTTCGGATGACATACTTGTTAACCCTCGTTCTATACGTTCACCTGAGTCCTAGCTAAGTCTGCCAGTCTGTCAACCTCTTGCTGTTCTACCATTCTCTCAATCAGCAGCGGTTTCAGATTAATTGGTAAAAACAGTTTTTTGGAACTTCTTGGTTTTGGCATAAACAACAAGGATCCTGTAATTAAATAAAAACAACAAACAAATGTAAATCTAGGAAACTTAACTAACAGTCAATTAGCACACACAAACTTTCAGTTTACAACCATATTCCCCAGCAACAGTGTTATTTTTTATAACGCTAAAATTATACTCTTGAATGGGTGTAAGCGATCATTGTCAATATAAAACCCAACTAGGTTCGGGTTGAATCCCATAAGGAATAAAATGTGAACCCAAGTAATTTGCGATTTAATTCATTGATAGTTTAATGTTTCCTAAAGTGAGGGGGGGGGGGGGTTAAGTGTCACAAATAATTGTTTGTCACTTTAATTTCGATGTTTGTAATCAAGAGTTTATGAAATAACTAGAATTATATTCACTAGGGCTTACGGTACATGACAGATGCTAAAGGTGATTCAAGATTCTCATGGTGGGTAGGATAACAAGCTATCTTTATCGATGTTATGCTCAAATGTCTCTCAACCTACTTAAGCATTTAATTTACCAATCCTCTCAGACTTAGGGAATTTCTATTCACTGCCCAGATTTTACCTCAGGTTAACCAACCTTGTTACAGTGCTGATTATTAAACGACGTATTTTCGAGTCCCTGTTGATAATTCACTTCCTACTATATTTGATTTATTTCTTAAGAAAATCAAAGCAAGTGTGTCTACTGTTTGCAACCAACAGACATTAATTAAAGCATCAGAATTATCAAGAAATCCTACCACCTATTGAATCTTGAATACCTAGCACCTTATTAAGACCTAAACCTAGATCCCATAATTCAGGTTAATGGAGTTTAGCCTCTCATGATGCAAAGAATGAAACACTTGATTGAATTTATGATTTGAAACATAAACTTACAGTGATGAATAAAAACCAGTTAATCGTAGATTAGATCATAAAGGACAGATACCCTAATACTGATAAGAATCTCTCCAAATAGTTGTGTAGTTAAGTCTAGAAGTAGAGAGAGAAAATATCAAAGTATGTTCCCCAAACTCAAAGTGTCGAATAATAATGAATAGTTCTTTAGAAAACCTTAAAACAAAGCTTTAAATAGTTTAACCTAATTATGGAAGCAAAATCAAGGTTACATCTTTTCCTCAAAATAGACAACGACATCCGTGATAGCTTAGCAAGAGTCTGACGACTTATCATGGATGTCATCAGCTCCTCTTCACTTTTGGCTCTTACCATCTAAGGCTGACGACGACGACAACGATATCTTATTAGGATTTTGATGGCTTATCACCAATTTCGTCAAGACTTCTTCTCAATTTCTATGTTCTGCCTAATTCTGACGGTATCCTTGATGCCTTTTCACAAAATGTCGTCACAAATTCTCTTAAACTCCCATTCTCTGGTTAAAGCTGACGTTGACCTTGATAGATTATCACACTTTTGATGAACTATGACCAGATGTCATCAAAGGTTTCAACTCATGCAAAATCTCTGGTTAAGTCTGACGGCAACTGTGATAGCCTATCATAGGGCTGACGACTTATCACAGATGTCGTCGGCCACACTTCTGTACAGATTTCTCCAGATTTCAACTTCTTTTCTTCCATTCTTGTTAGTTCTCTATCTCATCAGCTTAAACTATAAAATCAAACATAAAAAAATCAAAAATGATAAAACTTTCTTAAGACTTCACAATTATTCTCAGTTAAAGGCCTTAAATATGTTTGCAATTGCTCACACATCAGTCGTTAGGAAGCCCATACCTACTGCAACATAAGGGAATAGACTTGAGTGTTTCTAATACTTTATCCCACACACATTATGCATTTAAAGACTACTTAGGACTTCACACATTTATCCCTAAACATAAATCAACACTTCAAATTAATTTTTAATCCCGTTGCCACATTTTATAGCACAATGCTTAGATATAAGGATCGATTATTTATTTAGACCTATTGTTAACTCAAGAAATATAATGATGCAGCATTAGTGTAAGGAACTAACTTAGTTAAGAGAGATTTTAGGCATGAAATATTTACTTGTTTGCTTAAACTTTGGACTTCTTGACTTTAACAAATTTGAGCCCTAATCTCGGTGAATTTCACACTTTGGGAAGATGTAAATTGTTTGATTTTTTGCTTTTAGAGTGAATGTGGAGTGGTTATAAGCTTTTCTCATTGACAGAAATGGAGGGAGTTTGAGAATTTTAGCATCGGGTTCCCAATTGGGGTGCTCTTTTTTATTTAAACTGCAATTTAGAGCTGGGTTTAACCGTTATACCTGAAATATTAGGCTTGGTTACGAGTCATGGGTAATACTCGTAGTCACAACTTTGTAATCATGATTCAACTTCATCTTCTCTTTGTAAAATGCAGAACTCTCATAAGCCCGAAGATGAAACTCATCCAAATCATTCATCTTACCCATTCTTGCTTTTGTTGCATCATACCACTCGAAGTTCAACCTCTTCAATGCCCACAGTGCTTTGTGGTCAAGTTCAACAGTCAAGTGAAATGTCTTTTCGTACACCAACTGATATGGAGAAGCACCTATAAGATTCTTGAAAATTTTTTTGTAATCCCATAATGCATCATCTAATATTCTTGACCAATCAGTCCTATTGCCATTCACAGTCTTTGCCAAAATGGACTTTATTTCTATATTGGATACCTCAACCTGTCCACTAGTCTGTGAATGGTAAGGTGTTTCCACATTATGCTTTACTTCATACTTCTCAAGTAAACTCTTAAACAGGCGATTATAGAAATATGACCCTCCATAACTATTGATAGCAAGTGGTGTGACAAATAGAGAAAAGATATATTTCTTCAAGAAGGCGGAGATACTTCTTTCTTTTATTAGGGAGCTCAATTGTTTCCACCCATTTTGATACATAATCCACTACCACAAGAATTTATTTCATACCAAAGGAGCTCACAAATGGTCCCATGAAGTCCATACCCCATTATCAAATAGTTTCAATTCTAAAATAAGGGTCATAAGAAGTTCATGGCTCCTAGAGATACTGCCTTGATGCTGGCATTGTTCACAGGCTAAAGCAAAGTGATGAGCGTCCTTGTATATTGTAGGCCAATAGTACCCATATTGTAAGGTCTTGTGGGCTATGCAGGCTCCTCCATGGTGAACCCCAACTAGTGAATAATGACAAGCCTCAAGGATTCTCATCATCTCCACTTTAGGGATGCACCTACGAATTACCCCATCCGTACAGATTCATAACGAGTAAGGTTCATCCCAGAAAAACTTCCTTACCTCCTACATGAATTTCTGTCTCTGCTGGAAGGATAGATCTTCTGGGACTAGATCACTTGCTAGATAATTTGCATAGTCAGCAAACCATGGAATTAGATCTTGGAAGCAGCCAACACCTGCTCGTCTTAAAAACTATCATCAATTTCGAACCTATCTTCAACTTTCTATATTGCTTTCTCCTCAAATCTAGACAAGTGATCTGCAACTTGATTCTCAGTGCCTTTTCTATATTTACCTCAAAATCAAACTCTTACAACAAAAGAACCCACCTAATCAATCTTGGGTTTACATCTTTTTCGATATCAAGTACCTTAATGCTACATAATCAGTGTGCACTACTACCTTTGTCCCAATCAGATAAGACCGAAACTTCTCAAAGGCAAAAACCACTTCTAATAATTCTTTTTCAAATACTGTATCATTCTTTTGAGTAGGGTTTAATGCTTTTCTAGCATAGTAGATGGGATAAAGGATCTTTTCCCTTCTTTGGCCTAGGACAACACCTAAGGCCACTCCGGTTTCATCATACATGATCTCAAATGGCAAGGACTAGCCAGGGGACACGATGATAGGAGTCGCCATCAACTTCTCTTTTAGGCATTCAAAAGACTTCAAGCATGCTTCGTCGAAATCAAACTTCTCCTCTTTCTCAAGAAGCTTGCAAAGAGGGTTGGTAATCTTCAAGAAATCCTTGATGAATACCCTGTAAAACCCCGCATGTCCTAAAAACTCCAAATACCCTTCGCAAAAATTGGTGGAGGTAATTTCTTAATCACTTTAATTTTAGCTCTATCTACCTCTATACCCCTTTTGGAAATGTTGTGCCCAAGCACAATGCCTACTTTAACCATGAAATGGTGTTTTTCCCAATTAAGTACCAAGTTTCATTCCTCACATCTACGAAGAGCATTTTCCAGGTAAACCAAACGGTCATCTAAAGAATCTCCAACTACCAAAAAATAATCCATGAATACTTTGATGGTGTCTTTTACCATGTCAGAGAAGATTGACATCATACATCTCTAAAATATGGCTAGTGCATTACACAACCCAAATGGTATATGTTTGAATGCAAAGGTCCCATAAGGAAAAGTAAAGGTTTCTTCTCTTGGTCTTGGGGTGCAATAGTGATTTGGTTGTAACCCGAATAACCATCCAGAAAGCAGTACCACCCTTTTTCACAAGCCAGTCAAGCATATAGCCCATAAACGACAAGGGGAAATGGTCCTTCTAAGTCCTTGTATTAAATTTCTTGTAATCCATGCATACTCACCATCCTGTGACTGGTCTCATTAGGACTACCTCATTCTTCTCACTAGGCATAATCATAATACTGCCCTTATTCGAAACACATTGAATCGGGCTGACCCATTTGCTGTCGGGAATAGGATATACTATACTAACATCTAACCACTTGATTATTTCTTTCTTCACCACCTCTTGCACAGGTGGATTTATCTGACAATTGATGTTCTATACTTGGAACACAATTCAATTCAAGTTGGGCCTTGTAAGTACAAAGACCCTATAAAATTCCCACAGTGTCTGCAATGAACCATCCAATGGCCCTCTTAAATCTCTATAGCACTAATAATAAAGCTTCCACTTCTATCTGCATCAAGTTAGCTATAATAATTACCAGCAAAGTGTTGTCAACCCAAAAAACATACATATCACAAATAAGAAGGGAGGGCCTTCAACTCTAAGACTGGTAGCTCTTCAATAGACGGGTGAACAGGTAGAGTGGTTCTATTTTTCAAGTCCAAGTCAAGCTTTTTTGGTGCAAAACTATACGAAACACTCCCATAAAGTACACATACCATCTCATCATAATCATCAATACCATCATTGTTGAAGTTCATAATCATTGTTGTTAAGGCTTTAATATCTAACCTTTCTTCGATAGGAACAGTCATTGCCCTAATTTTATCATTGATGGTGCCTATCACAGACACAACTCTCATATAATCTAGTTTTTATATTGACTGGCATACATTAAAGATTACTTGTTTGTCGTTAAGTCTGAACCTTATCTTTCCTAATTCCATATTAACCAACGCCCTAACTATAGCTAGGAAGGGTCTACCTTAGATGATAGGGACTTGGAAGTCCATATCACAATCAAGTATCACAAAATCAACTGGCAAGATAACAGATGCCACCTTTACCAACACATCACATGGAATACCAATCGGCTTTTTCACCGTTCGATCGGCCATCAAAAATCTCATCGATGTTTGTTTGGGTGCTCCCAATACCAACTACTTGATCACAACCAGCAGCATGAGATTTATGCTTTCTCCCGGGTCACATAAACCCCAATCGAAGTTGAAAAATCCAATAGTGCATGGGATGGTGAAGGCCCCAGGATCTTCCTTCTTCTTTGACAATCTAGAGGCCACAACACTACAATGATGAACATTATTGGTAGGCTCATAGCTCACAATTTTCTTTCTAGTGACCAGATCTTTCATGGATTTTTCATAGCCTGGAATTTTCTCCAACGCCTCAACTAATGAAATGGTTACAGATAGATCCTTAAACATAGATAGAAACTTTTGATAGTTTCTCTCCTCCTGCTTATTTTTCAATCTCTAAGGATAAGGCGGCCAGGATCTTGGAATGGTTTTAAGAATAGGATCCTCAACCTTACCTTTACCTTTGTCATCCATACTATATCATCAATATCGAGCAATCTCTCTACTTCTACACCAGGTGTTTTCTCAATAACAATCAGCTCAGCATCATTCTTTGTCTCCTTCATAGTGGACACGGGAGGATCCATGGTGGTTTTAACACTCCGAGTACTAATTGCATGGAAATGACTATTATTTTTTGGGTTTTGAAATGTATTTCTAGGAAGATTTCAAGGTTGCCTTTGATTCAATGTGGCTGACATCTGGCTGAACTATTATCCTAGTTATTTGATCGTAGTAATATGCAACTCAACTTTATGATTCATCTCTATAGATCTTCCTTAATCTCCTTAAGACATCCCTCTTGACTTTCTTGGCTTTTTACTAATTTTGACAACATTGCTTCCATTCTAGACTAGGTATCTCGGCTACCTGGTGTGACATACCTGTCACTCTTTTATTTTTAGCCATCATTGCACCTTAAATCACTATCTCTTTCTCTGCTCCTATCTTGGTACTTGTTACCATAATAGTTCCAACCTTCATTTCCTTGCCCTTTGGCTCAAAAACTCACCACTTTGCAATCTAAGTACTTTGCCTTCTCAACTTCTCATCCCTTTTCAGCTACCTCTACTAATAAATGCTCTATCTCTCTATTAGAAATATTTTATAGATTAGCAGGTAGGGGAGGAGGTATAATCTGAGGGTCTCAAACCCCAGTAAGAACACCATCATGAACTTGCTTTAACATTCTTCGTAGTGTTTGTAGAATTCTTTCTGACTTTGGATCTAATAGTAGTAAGGGATTGCCTCTACTTTGAGTGTTTGGCATATACTGACGTATACAAAATCTTGAACAAAAAATAATTCCTGCAGACTTGGCCAACTTCAATCAATAATTCACACAATCTTCCCTGGAAATGGCATAAAAATTTAACGTCACCCAAAAGCGAAACTCCCAAGAAGTATGTTGCGTTGATGTCAAATATAGTAACCCAAACTAGGTTGGGGCCAAACCCATAGGGAAAACATTGAATAGTATCTCAAAATTGACAAAATCCACGAGCAATGTGGAAAAGTAAATGGGGGAATTTGAAGTCAAAAGCAACAAGTAAAAGAACCTGAATGCTTGAGTTTGTTAGCAATAGAAGATGAACACTAGGATTGTGTTCCCCATGTATTCACAACTACGTAAGATTCTTGTACTCAATCCACCTAACCCTCCTTATCTGTTTTCAAAGTTTACAAGCTATGTACTATCAATAATCTTATGAATGCATTGATAGATATCACCCTTTACCTTGTGAGTCTCAGGGTGTTATCTTGTTGTCCCTTGTCAATAACCTTAGTACAACTCTCACTTTTTGAGTCTTGAGTATATTAGACACGTGTTGGTAGCCTCGAATCACTGTTGTATTCTCCTTTTCCCAATCTTGAACTCCCTTGTGAGGATGTTCTTGAATATAACGGTGAACATCAAGTTAGCTAAGGACTAATGTCACGTGTCAATGCCCTCTAAGAAATTGAAATGCAAGACAAGATACCCATACTCAATATTTTACAACTCAAGGTATCCGCTTCTGTATTTACCTTGCCCGAATGATACAAGATAGAAATGTCATAGTCTTTTGGAAACTCCATCCATCTATGTTGTCTAAAATTAAGCTACCTCTAGGTCATAAGGTGCTGAAGGCTATGATGATCAATGAAAATATCACAATGCACACCATAAAGATAATGCCTCCAAATCTTAAGTGTGAAAACTACTGTCACCAACTAAGTCATGAGTAAGGTAGTTGTGCTCGTGCACCTTACGTTGTATAGAATCATAAGCAATAACACAACCCTGTTGCATCAATACATAACCGATACCAACACCAGAAGAATCACAAAATACATTATATACCTCACTCTCAATAAAAAAGAGCTAAAACAGAAGCTAGAGTAAGGAAATCCTTAAGCTCACACTCCTCAAACCATCAAAAAGGAATCTCCTTCCGAGTCAATCTGGTCATAGGGTCTGAAATAGTAGCAAAACCCTAAACAAAATATCTATAATAGCCGACCCAACCAATGAATCTACAAACAGCAGTCGAAGATATAAGTCTTGCCCATTCACGAATCACCTTAATCATAGTCGGGTCTACCATAATACCATTCTTAGATAGCACATGTCTAAGGAATGTCATCAACTCAAGCCAAAACTCACACTTGGAGAACTTGGAAAAAATGCACATGCTTTCTAAAAGTCTGGAGCACGATCCTCAAATGCTGCAATGCTTCTTTTTATTCCTCAAATACACAAGGATGTCATGGATGAATACAATCATGAAAGAATCTAAATAAGGCCTGAATACTTAGTTCATCAAATCCATAAATGTGGCTGGGGAACTAGTCAACGTAAAAGACATCACTAAGAACTCATAGTGACTATAATATGTCCTAAAACCTGTCTTTGGGATATCCTCAACCCGAATCCTCAACTAATGGTAACCAGTTCTTTTATCTATCTTAAAAAACACTGCTGCACCCTAAAGTTTGTCAAATAAATCATCAATGCGAGGCATAGGATAATGATTCTTCATCGTCACCTTATTAAGTTTTCCATAATCAATACACATACGCATAGAACCATCTTTTTTATTCACAAACAAAATAGGAAAACCCTAACGGGTCACATTTGCTCTAATAAAGCCCTTACCAAGGAGATCCTAAAGTTGAGAATTTATCTCCTTAAGCTCAGTAGGAGCCATATGTTATGGTATCATAAAATAGGTCGGCTACTAGGCTCGAGATCAATAGCAAACTCAATCTGAAAGACAGGGGGAATACCAAGTAGGTCGATAGGGAACACATCAGGAAACTCAAAAACAACATGAATATAGTTAAGTAACGGACTCTCCACACTAGTATCACAAATATAAAAGAGATAAGACTCACAACCTCTCAAAATAAGCCTTCTAGCACAACCATAAGATATAATCCTTATCGGCTCGCAGCTAACTAATCCCTGCCATACGATTGGGGGTACACCGGGCATGGCTAAGGAAACGGTCTTGGCAAAACAATCCATAACTACATGATAGTAGGATAACTAGCTCATGCCCAGAATTACATCAAAATCCACCATATCTATAATAATAAGATCAGCATAAGTATCAACATTGCTAACAGTCACAACCCATGATCTTAATACTCAATCCACTACTATAGAATCACCTATGGGAGTAGATATGCGCAATAGCATAGATAATATATCATGAGATAGCTCCACTTATGGTGCATAATAAGCATAAATATAAGAATAAGCAGATCTCAGATCAAATAAAGCAAGGGCCGAATGCTAGCACACAAAAATTGTACCTATAATAACAGTATTTAAAGTCTTAGCCTCAGGTCTAGTAGGTACTACATGCAACTGACCTCCCCCACCACTTGGTTGGGTACCTAACTAACCTCTTTTCCTACCTACCTGATGACCTCCTCGAGTACCCTGGGAACCAGTCCTATGACTATAAGAACCACCTCTAGTCGAGGGATGAACTACTCTAATAGGGAAAGCACCCTGTGCTGAAACAACAATTTCCCTATGACAGGGGTAATCACACATCAAATGATCAAAATACCCACAACTAAAACATGCTCCCAAGGTCAAACCAAAGCTAATTGATCTTGCTCTCTTAGAATAACCACTGTGGATAGAATACCTAGAAGATGGACCTCTCAAACACAGACCACTGCCCTAACCAGGGTGATCACTAGCATTAGACTTACCTCTATCAGTAAACTAAAGAGTTGTCTTAACTAGTTTAGGCTGACTCTGAGGCTCGTAGGATGGACATGGAGAATACCCACCATAAGAACTACTACCACTGAATTAAGAACTACTACAACTTTTATTAAAATGGCCCTAAAATCTAGGCCTCTTATCATTGCCTCCTTGGTCCCCATGATGCATCTCCTCCATCACCCTAGCATGATCTAAAACCTCAGCAAAATACCTACCCACAATAACTAAACTTTGAGTAAACATACGACTAGGAAGTCTCAACACTCTAGCAAAGCAATAAACTCTCATACTCAGTATCAAGAATAAAAGTTGCATGCCTAGACAACTCCTGAAAATAAGCCTCATACTTTGTAACTATTATGGAGCCCTGCTCCAATTTAGAGAACTGATTCCTCAATAATCTCTAAGGTTGTGAGGCATATACTTCTCCATGAACATCTCGTAAAACTAAGTCTAAGATGAAAAAAAAGATATAGCTGGTCTAGAATCCATATAACCTTACCACCAAAGATGAGCAGACAAGTCTAACTAAAATATGGCGTAATCCAAACCATGAGTCTTAAAAAGGCCCAAATTTTAGAGTCTATCCTCATAAGAAATCAAAAACTCATATGCATCATTTCCCAGAGCACCAGAAAACCTATGCAGAGCCAATCTCAAGAATCTACCCAACATCTTCTACTCTTCAAAGACATAGCAGGCTAGGAAACCACTGGGTGAGTAGCCATCAACTGAGCAATCATCGATGCCGGAGAAATTTCAACTCTGTGAGTTGTATCTATAGGTTGCGCCCCACCTTAGTACTACTCTGATCAGTAGAACGTGCACCATCAGATGGTATATCACTAACTAAACCCAAAAGTTAAACTAATACATCTCTAAGAATCAACCAGGGCTGGTCCCTAGCCTATACTGGTGGTAGAAAAATCTCTAGCTTAGGATCCAGAATAGGGTCTGGTGAATGCGACCTATCCTGGACCCTAGCTGGGGACACATCACGAGGTTGTCCATGACCTCTAGGTAATCTACGAATAGGAGAAGGATCCCTAGTCTCAATCTTGATACCCTCATCTCATGTAGTAGTAGCATGTGTCCTATTCTTTTGGGAAAGAGTAAAGTCAAAGAATACTTTTACAAGCCAACTTCGACTCATAGCACGATATGAATGAAAAAAGTGATGAACTGTTAAGAATGTCCCATATCCTCCTGAAGATAGAAAACGTACGTCATAATTCAAATTTGCAGGACTCAACTAGACACTTGCTCTTGTACCAATAATATTAGTAAAACCTAGCTTTGATATCAATTTTTCATATCTTAATTTATGTGTTATGATGGCACTACTAAATCCCACTAGTAGGTAAGCCAAACCATAACCCGTAGTTAATGCAATAGGTTAATTCGATAGGAAATGCCCATCATAGGCAAAGTAAAGGAGCACAGTATTTACATAAGCAAAAGGGAACTAGATAAATAAAGATAGTCAATACAGGATACCAATCCTACGACCTAGTATAGCCAGTACAAAAGCATTTAATAGTATTAATACAACTCAAAGTCTAGAAAAATCAATACCTTTGTCTCAAAAAAAAAGACTAAAAATAAAGATAGAGGGAAATGGGTGACTCAAACTCCAAGAGCTCACCCTAACTCCAAAAATTGATCACCACATAAACAACGATCAGTAACTATTACTCAGATCTACATAAAAATTGTTACTGAAGTATAGTATGAGTACCAAAACAATGAGTACTCAGTAGGCATCATCAATTGACTAAGCTAAATCATGATATAAGAATGATAAAATGCAAGATAACATAACTAAGTCAAAGTACAGAATCGAAACTGAATCATGTCCATTATCACTACATAACTAGAGCATAAGCTGAGATAAAAATGATATCATAACGTAAAGAATCTAGCACAAGCAAACATAGCTACAAAATTGGCTCTCATATGCCAATAATTGCAGAAAAGTAAAGAACTTATCATATCCTCCCATACGATTGGATAGTACACTCCAGTGAAGAATAGTGTAAGTATGCATCATTTACAACTAGCCATCATCATCATTTAACCATCATTCCACAATTCTCATCATTCGGCATTATGCCATCACCAAGTAATTCGACAATATTATTCCATAATTCCCAAATCATCAATTAGCCACCAATTGTCCACTAAGCACCACTTATTCACTAGTCATTCCTTAACAATTATATATCACTTTATTTCTTTATGTCATAGTAAATACCCGGACTATAACCGGTAATATATGATTAGTAAATACCCAAAATTTCACCATCATAATATAATCAATATCCAAAATTAAACTGGTCATAATATAATCAATACCCTGAATCGACTGGTTTTAATATAATCAATACCAAAAATCAAATCGGTCATAATATATACATAATTATCGTAGGTCATATCATCAATAGCATAACAAATCACATAATCAATAGGTTTCAATCCTTACAATTACCAGCATAACCATTATGCATCAAGATTCAACACTATTACCTTAATACACACTCCCACGAGCCCAAATAGTGTAAAGGTTCACCAAAAATAATATGTGGCATAGCCTAAAGTTGGTTAAGAGTCTAATCTAATCCTCAAGTTCCATTTTTAGGTAAATTTCTACCCGAACTAGGCTTAAGGTATCTAAATCCACTTTTAGATGTCAACAATCCTCAATTACCCTAAGATAGGGAATTCACCTAAAAATAAATGACTAGGTCAATTATGCCAATTAGAGTAATCTAAGACGTTCTCATGATAAACATGAAAAATAAAGTCTAATTAACCTAAAGCACAAGAGAACAAGCTAAGTGTTTAACCTTAAGGTATCCAACTATCCTAAACATCTCAACTAACCCTAAGTCTTGAATTCTATCAATCAACATCTAAAACGCATCCCAAATCCAACACAATATCATGGATATAGTGAGAAGTAGCTTAATCTAACAAGGGTTTAAGCCTAGCCTACCTCAACACCAAAGAAAGCTCAATGAATCGCTAAACCTTTGCTTTTCCCATTTGATAATCCTCCTTAAGATGACAAGCTATCAAAAACATATTTTACTCATCAATATGAGAACATCGATACCAATATTTCTCCATTGTGCTTTGGTCCAAAAATAACATCAAAAACCTATGTTGGTCCCATTTATGAAAAACATATTTTTTAGACTAAGCTAATATTCATACATGATCAAGGAATCATTACCCTTAAGAATCGGTTAAAACCAATCTAATTTGGGGCTAAAATTAAACCTTTAAGTGATTGGGGCTTAGAAATTTTTCCAAGAAAAGGGTGAATTCTTATCTTAAATTCGATGGAAATCACAAAAATAGATGTTAATAAAGCTTCTAAGTCACCCACAATTCTTAATTTTAAGAGTTCTCACTCTTTGGGATTTTTGATATCAATGTATGGATGAAGAATGGGCTAATTCGCGACATGACCACATCCAGGTAATCAGATATTGCTATTGCAACCAATAAGGTGTGATTGCACTGCCTCTTAACTGTCAGGGTTGTCATAATCGTAAAAGGCATTTGGTGATTGCACTACTTCCTCTATACAAAGATTCACGATTGTGAACATGGTTGGCTTTCGCCAGTACATCAGATAGCAGCTGAAAACTTAGAATATTTCCAATTTTCTGTCATGCCCTCAGGATTCATTTAGGATACCCTATACGTAAACAAACTATATAACCACACCAAAACATTCCAAATATGATGGCATACTTAGATATTTAATCCGAGGTTTTTTCGACTAAATTTAGGTCCCACACCTAAATATCCAATTTCTCCAACTTTTGACTAGTAGGTCAAAATGAGTTTGAATGTATCGAGACCCAAAACAAAGGTACACTTAACCTAAAATCAATATTTTGGAGCAATTGGCATAGTCAAAATTTAGATATAAGATCGTTTAACTAAATTTTTTACTCGGTGGCTATTTGGAATCAGCTAAGACTTCTAAATAAGGAATTGACTCTAAAAACTAAAGGAACTACCTAGTAACTGAACTGCCAGTCCCAACAATTCATAAATGACTTGGGCCAACTATGGAAAAGCTCTAATAATGAAATTATATAAAAATATGGAAAAGGACCTGAACAGTCATTACAATAGTTCTTGTTGTCTCTTGAAGTAATTTATTCTTTCGTTCCATCACGTTGTTTTGTTGAGGGGATCTAGGAGATGAGAAGTTTTGATAATATCCATTTTGGATACAGTATTCCTCAAATGCTCTATTTTTGAATTCTCCTCCATGATCAGCATAAGCATAAGTGATAAAGTATCCTGCTTCTCTTTGAAATTTTCTACAAAATTTGTGAATGCTTGTGGTCAAGAAATATTTCCCAAGTAAAATGCAAATAATAATTCATAATGACAAATATATATATGTTTCCACCAATACTTGCAATCTTGGTGGGACCAAACAAATACATATGGATTGTTTGGATAGGCTTAATGCATTGAAAATATCTTTACTTTAAATGATGTCTGAGTCTATTTACCAAGTTGACAAACATCATAGATTTAATCCTTCTCAAACTTTATTTTTGGCAGAAATTTAACCAGTTCAAGCCTAGAAAGCTTTTCAATAGCATGTATGCTGGCATACCCTAGTGTTCTGTGCCACAACCAAGTGTCATTAGTTTTCATAGTAAGACATGTCAGAGTAGTAAAATTAGGATTATTTAGAGCATAAACATTGTCAACACGTTCACCAATAAGAGAAATATTCCTTTTTTTATATTTCATAGAGAAACTCTCAGCTTTGAAAAATACTCAGAATCCTGTGTCACATAGCTTACTGATACGCAATTGGTTGTGCTTAAGTCCATCTATGAGATATACTTTAATGAGTTCACAAAAAGAGTTGATCTTTATTAAGACAACTCTGATGATGTCACCTTTGTCATTATCTCTAAATCTGGCTGATTCTCCTTTAAATTTCTTTAAAAAAACAAAAGTTTCTTTCTTTTCGATCATACTTTCAGTGACCCACATTTATTTCCTATAGCTTTTGTATATATGTTCCTTTAAAATAATAAAATTAATTTTGATTTAGGTACCCTAGTGTTCTTGGGTCCTTGAGGGTTAGATGTGCTCCCTTTGGGTCACTATTATCTATAGTTGTGTGGTTTATGCCTCTTTTTACCACAGGTATAGTAGACTGGTCCTTGAAAAGAAAAATAAGTTTTGGCAAACTCAAATAAACTTGATGAGGAGCTTGATTTATCCTTAAGAGGGTTTGATTTTATAGAATTGTGGCTTGGTTATTTTCTAGTGTTGTTTAACTACATTCTTACATCATCAAGTTCTTTTTGAAGTACGTCAATTTTGATTTGACATATTTCAAGTTCAATTTTCCTATTCCTTCTTTCCTCTTCAAGCTTTTATTTTAACTAAGTTGTCCAATTTTTCTTTTGTTGAGCAAGTTTATTGTATTCATCAATGACCTTTTGAAGATCTGTGACACTCCAACTTAGGAGAATAATTCCTACATCAGCAAAACATAGGAGGGGTGCTGGGTATATAAGTAAGCAAGTCTTACTCCCTAGTGACACATTTTAAAGTCGTGAGGGTCTAGGCTCAGAGCAGACAATATCACTAGTTAGTTCATCTGTTACAGGGGTCTCTTGGGCCATAATAGTTCAAGATTCTCATCATGTCCAGGGCCTCAGCTTGGTTCATGAAAAAAATGGTATCAGAGTTGCTCATGTGTCAGCCCTACTGATGTGGGCCAGAGTTCAAACTGAGTTTAGGTAAATCCCGGTAAAGGTAGGGAAAACCTCAGTCCCAAGTCTAGGCAAATCCTATTTAGTGGGGCAAACTTCAGTGAGGATGTTGAATCCATAAGGGGGTATATGTGATATCCCAAATTAGGAGAAAGAGTCCTACATCGGTAAAACATAGGAGGGATACTGGGTATATAAGTAAGGAAGTCCTACTCCCTAGTGACGCATTTTAAAATTGTGAGGGTCTAGGCCCAGAGCAGAAAATATCACTAGTGTATTAGGCCATTATAGGGGTCTCTTGGGCCTTGATAGTTCAATATGCATATAGCGACAAGGGTCCCAGCTTAGGTCATGACATTGTCATGACCCTAGACTACCCCCTAGTCATAACACGGTGCTTGGAACATAAGCATTCTCAAGCTAACCCATGAACTAGCATGATACTTAAGAAACTAATTTAGAATAAATTACAAAACTTAATTTTCTGAGCGCAAGCATGATTATGAAAAGTCTGAATAAAGTTAATGCTGATATAGTTTACATCATGATAAAACTGAAGAAATAAGCTCAAATTACATGACTAACTCTAACTGAAATCTATAAAGCCTCTACTATACTGACTATAGGTAGCTGGGACATGCCTCTAACTACCACGAATCAATACATATGGAAAATCAAAAATAAAGTACATGATCCACAACTATCTGAGTTCTCAAAATAGGAGAACTCATCACCTATTAGCTGAAAGCTTCAAACTGTCTGACCTTGCTGTGAGAGCTATATATGGTACCTACATTATGAATGATATAGCCACAAATACATATATATGGTCAGTACGTTGGAATGTACCTTGTATATTGAGACATACACTAAATCATAGAAATATTTCAAACATATTGTAAAACATATTGTGATACCCCAACTTAGGAAAAGGAATCCCATATCAGCAAAACACATGAGGGGCGTTGGGTATATAAGTAAGCAAGTCTTACTTCCTAGTGATGTATTTTAAAGTCTTGTGGGATAGGGCCCAAAGCGGATAATATCACTAGTGGGTTAAACCACTGCATGGGTCTCTTGGGCCTTGACGGTTTGAGATACCCGTCACAGCTAGGTCCTCAGCTCGAGTCGTGACAAGAATGTATGTGACACCCCAACTTAGGATAAGGAGTCCCACATCAGAAAAACACATGAAGGATTCTGGGTATATAAGTAAGCAAGTCTTACTCCTAGTGAAGCATTTTAAAGTTGTGAGGGTCTAGGCCCAGAGCAGATAATATCACTAGTGGGTTGGGACATTATAGGGGTATATTAGGCCTTGATGATTTAAGATGCCTATTGTGGATAGGGCCTCAGCTCAACTCATGACAGAAATGGTATCAGAGTTGCTCCTATGTTAGCCCTATTGATGTGGGCTGGAGTTCAAACTAAGTTTAGGAAAATTTTGGTAAGGAGCCACAATCCTAATTCTAGAAAAATCCCATTCAATGGGGCAAACCTCAACAAGGACGTTGAGTCCATAAGGTGGGTGTATATGATACCTTAACTTAGGAGAAAGAGTCCCCATCAGCAAAATATATGAGGGATGTTGGGTATATAAGTAAGTTAGTCTTACTCCCTAGTTATGCATTTTAAATAAGTTAGGTTCTAGGCATAGAGCGGACAATATTACTAGTGGGTTGGGCCATTATAGGGGTCTCTCAGACCTTGATGGTTTGAGATGCCCATCGCGGTCAGTGCCCTGGCTCGGGTTGTGACAAGCTCATCAGTAATCATGTTAAGATTTGATTGAAGAAGATTACAATTGTGACAATTGGAAGGTCTTACCTCACTTGATTCACCTTTTGCCATGAAGCACATATTTGTTATTTATGGATCATCTTAAATTTCTTATTCATCACTCCATGCTCCAAAGTTTTTATTTTTCTTAGATGATCTCTTCTTAACTATGGAAAATTCTATATCATATGTCTAGGTTTTCCACAGTGATCATCATTCCTTGTAAATTCATTATTCATATAGCCTTGTGGTCTTTGTTTCCTTTGTCTTATGATTTTCCTTACTCCATGATTTATAAGGGCCATTCCTTTGTTGTTGTCTTCGTCTAAAGATTTCTCTTCTCCAATTGTTACGGCATTGAAAGCAATGGGTTTCTTATTTTGCTCTTTGTTGTACCTATTTATATGATTTTGTTCATAAGCAATAAGATTACCTCTCAACTTATCATAGGTCATGTTATGGATATCCCCATCTTCTAGAATGGAAGCTTTAGTTTCCCAAGATTTTGGAAGGCTTCTTACGAGCTTTTTGACTTCCAAGCTATTTGGATAGATCATTTCTAAGGACTTCAATTCACAAACAATCTTGCTAAAATGTGCAAACATTGACTCCACATTCTCATTTTCTTCCATTTTGAAAAGCTCGTATTCATTGACTAAAGCACTAATTCTTGCCTTCTTAACTTTAGTATTTCCTTCGTTGGTAACTTCTAATTTGTGCCACATCTCTTTTTCCATTTTTTAGTTTGATGTCATATCTACTCCGCTAACTACACAATAAAGTAGACTTATAGCTCTTGTATTAGTTTTAATTGCCTCTTGTTGTTCCTTGGTAACTTTGAAAACACTTTAAAGTTTTTGAAGTCATCTAGTCTAAGTCAACATTGCTTGATTACTTGTCCTTTTTCTTCTCATTGCTTTTTATTCTTGGAATGGGTTTGGGTCCATTCTTAATAACCACCCAAGCCTGGAAGTCATTTGACTGAACTAAAATCTTTAATTTATTCTTTAGTGAGATTTATTTGTCCATTGAAATATGGTGGTCTTGTGGAAGCGTGAACATTTTAAAGGAGTTATTTGATGTGCTATAGAAATATAGCACTTTCAATGCTTAAAATGAGGAAAAGATGCAAGTTTCTGAGGTTTTTTTGTAAGATATGATCTGTTTTGGGTGTATTTTGTAAAAAAAAAACATGTTTTGGATGCTAAGTTTATGAAAAAGGTGAAAAGTGTTTTTGGTTACTTTTAGAGTGATTATGGATGATCGAGATGTTTTCTCCCTTGATAGTGATCAATGTATGTTTGTGAGTTGAAGAAGAGCTGAAAAACTAGCTCCTGGCGCCTACTAAGTCAACCTATATAGATCACAAGTATACCTACAGACCATATATAAACAAAGAAGGTGCTAGAAATCCAAAATTCCGAGAGCTGACTGGCAGGACTTTGTCTATTTGCAACCTGCGATCTGCACCTGCACACTATTCTAGACAGTAGGTACTACTTGCACATGTGCCAGACTGCAGGTACAGAGAGCAGGTGTCTACTAACCCTATTTTCTCCTAGTTCATTCAGGATTTGTTATTAGGGTTTTCTCTTGTACTGTAAATACCTCTTATGTACTTTTTATCAAGAGTTACGCACTTTTGACACTCAAAAACATATTTTGATTCCAAGATCCGTCTTTAATCTTGGGATTCTCTTGTATTAACGTTGATTTATTTATTTAGTTACAGTTGTGGGTTTCTATTTATCTTATCATTGTGATTTCATTCATGCTTTCAATTATGATTGTTTCACAACTATGAGCGGCTAAAACCCACAGCTAGGGTTGTGGAAACCCTGGAAAATTGACACATTAGAGGAAGTGTGATTGTTAATCTGAACCAATACCAATGGCATACATTGCTTTATCTTCGTTACGATTGATTTCTTAAAGGGTGTACACATTAGGATCCTGACTAGATATTGCTACTTACTCCAAAAGAGGAGTAGTTACTAGGAAAATATAAAGACAACAGTAATTTGGAGTTTAACTATCGATCCACACTTCTAGGTTATATCTACATAAGATGGTTAGGTTTCATCTAATAACTAGAGACTCAAAAGGTAATAGTTAACAGGGATCAAGATAAGGGTTAGTAGTGAGACACCCTGAGACTCAAAAGGTAAAGCGTGAAATCCTTCTACTCATCCAAAAGACTATAGAAGGTACATAACTTATTGATTCTGCAAGCAAGGTATTGGATTGGTTCAACAATACACGATAAGCCTACGGAGCTAAGATGCAAGGGAGAACACAATCCTAGTGCTCACTTACAACTGATTTTAACCAAGTTAATACAGCTCTTTGCTCTTGATTACTACAAACAAAAGCCCTCATTTAGTTTTCCTATTTTTCCCATTAACTACAACTGCTAAGATTTAAACCATCTGTTCCCTTGGGATTCGAACCCAACCTTAGTAGGGTAACTATATCTTGATAGAGACTGTATCATTATCTAAAAAGAGGTATTTCTTGGACATCATCAACAAATTGGCACTGTTGCCGAGGAACATGGTGTTAGTATTAATTTGAGGTTGTTGCGATTTTGGGGTTTTTTTTTCTTGTTTTTGTTCTTAGTTGGGTACGCGCTGGTGTATGCCTAGCACATAGAGTAGAGAAAAACCCTTACTCCCAGTTAATCTTAATCCAGATAGGATCCTACAAACACCTAATAGGATGTCTGAGCAGAAAAAAGCTGATAATCCTAAAGGGGTTTGTAATATTGTACCTTCCCCACCTCCAAAAATAGTGTAGGATATTATTGATCATCAGACTAGCGATCTTATTACTCAAGCTAGAGCAGAGAAAAGGGAAATGAAATAAGCTCATAAGGTAGCTAGAGAGGCAGAGCTTACTGAGCAGGGACAAGCAGCATACCACCGAGCAGCACTCAGTGGGAATTAGAACAGAGCTAGAGGTCCCCATGTTCAAGTAATACCAGCATATGAATACATGCAGCCATATATAGATTATGAATAAGATCTGGGATATGTTGAGCCAACCAAGACTGGATCCATAGTACCTCCTGTTTTGCCCCAGGCATCAAATTTGATATCACGAGTGTCATGATCTAACTTCTAAATTTGAAAGGTATCTTTGAAGGATTGCCTACCAATGATGAAAATTTACACCTTGCAAATATCCTTGGTATCTGCACCTCATATACTATACCAGGGGTTAGATTAGGAAGCACTGAGACTGAGGTTTTTCCCCTTCTCACTTACAAGAGAATTATCTTTATGGTTAGGGTAATTGCCAAGAGGCTCTATCACAACTTGGGACGAGTTTCACAGGAAATTCTTAACATGTTTTTCCTCTATCAAGGATGTTGCAGCTCAAGGATGAGATCTATAATTTTAGGAAGCTGCAGTCTAAGTCCATGTATGAGGCTTGGTTCAAGTTTAAGAAGAAGCTAATCATGGTGCTAAATCATCAGTTATCATGGGTGACCTTATCAGAGATATTCTATAGATCCTTGACCATCAATACCTCCTATTTTTGCCAGGCATCAAATTCAATATCACGAGTGCCATGATCCAACTTCTAAATTTGAAAGATATATTTGAAGGATTGCCTACAAGTGATGCAAATTTGCACCTTGCAAATTTCCTTAGTATCTGCACCTCGTATACCATACTAGGGGTAGATTAGAAAGCACTGAGACTAAGTTTTTTCCCCTTCTTACTTACAAGATAAGTATCTTTATAGTTAGGGTAATTACCAAGAGGCTCTGTCATAACTTGGGACGAGTTGCACAGGAAATTCTTAAACATGTTTTTCCCTCCATCAAGGATGTTGTAGCTCAAGGACAAGATCTATAATTTCAGGAAGCTACAGTCTAAGTCCATGTATGAGGCTTGGTTCAGGTTTAAGAAGAAGCTGATCATGGTGCTAAATCATCAGTAGTCATGGGTGACCTTATCAGAGATACTCTATAGATCCCTGACCATCAATTCCAGATCCATGGTAGAGACCATCTCTAAAGGAGATTTTATGAGATTATGATGGGAGGAAGCATCTGAGATGTTAGATCGGATCTCACTCACTAACTGAGGGGATTTGGTACTTATGTTATTGGTTCCTTCTGTGACCAGAGAGCAACTAATGATACAGTAGCGTAAGAAATTATGTTACTAAGGACTGATTTAGGGGTGCTAGCAAAGTAGTTTACAGCACAAAATTCTGAGAAAGTGAATTTAGTAGCAAAATAGGGGTCAGCTTCCAAAGCGTACGAATCAGAATTGGAAGAGGAAGCTAATTATCTATATCGGCAGATAGCAAGTTTCTAAGCCCAAGGGCAAAGGAACCAATGTCATAATTACTATGATATATATAAAGACCATAGTAGAGAGTGAGATGGTGACTGGAGGAAAAAGGATAACTATAAAGAGAACAGAGATAGGTACACATTGCCTGGTAGACACGATGTAAAATACAGAATAGAGGAGATATTGTCTAAGCTGGTGAAGGGACAGGAAAATCGAAAGGCCAACCTTAAAGAAATTAAGGCTGACATTTCAGGGTTGACCCAGAATGTCAAGTAATATGCCACTGCTATCAAGCAGTTGGAGCACTAGCTTAGCTGATGTTAGCAACTCTAAACTAGAGGCAGCCAAGTACCCTTTCGAGCAACACAGTGCAAAATCCAAGAAATAATGGTCACGTACTTTTAATTATCACAAGGAGTGGTATCATTACTATGGATCCCCCACTACCTATTTTTGAAATTACTATTGAGTCTGAAAAGGTAATAGGTGATAAAGGTACAGTTGCTAAAGATAGAGGTAAGGGTTTGGTCATTGAGCCAAAAGTCATACAAATCCCGAGATCGCCCCCACCTTATCCTCACAGACTAAGGCAGAAGAAAGATAAAGGTAAGTTCAAGCAATTCATTGAGATGCTGAGAGAATTGGGCTTGAACATACCTCTTCTTGAGGCGTTAGTGTAGATGCCTGGATATGGTAGGTTCATGAAATAGTTAGTCATAAGAAATAAAAGAGCGACTATTGAGGATGTTGATGGTGTGTACTACTATAGTGCATCCATGACTAGGTCTTTGGCGCAGTTGAAGGGTGATCCCAGAGCATTCATTATACCATGATCTATTAGATCACCCCAATTTTCTCAAGCCTTGTGTGATTTAAGGGCCAGCATTAATTTGATATTGTTGGCCATATTCAAATAATTAAGATTGAATCCTCTGGAACTGACTTTGATGCAGCTATTGATGGCTGACCACACAGTGAAGAAGCCTGTAAGAATCTCGTTTGATATGATCCTGAGGGTGGATAACTTCATCTTTCCGAATGACTTTGTCATCTTTGACTGTGAGGTTGACACTAAGATGCCCATTTCATTGGGAAGACTATTTGTGGCCACGAGCAAAGCTATGGTTGATATGAAAAAAAGTGAGCTGAAATTTCAAGTAAACAGTAAGGAGGAGACATTCAATATCCAAAAGTCAGTAAAACAGCCAATCAACATGGGGATAGTGTTGGTGATAGATTGTATTGATAATCCTGGAGGATACTCCTTTGTTTATCTTGATAAATTTTGAGTAGTAAAGATACTTGCGTCGTGCCACGACCTTAAATCAAGTGTTGTATAGGAGGCAACCCATGGGCTTTTTCGTGAAGTTTGAGTAACTAACATAGCCACGTCGTGATACAACGTTAAATCAATCATTGAATGGGAGGCAACCCATTATTTTAATGTTCACATTTTTGTTGTTTTTGTCTTTTATAGGTTTTTAGCTTATGGACCTTACCCGAAATACGATAAAAATTGCTACATTCATCAATTTCCAGGTAAGGGGAATGTGTGATCAACCCATCATAGCCATAAGTCCCACACGGTAAGTTGAGTAATGAGTTGAAAATTTGAAATTTTGAGGATGAAAAATGGTAAGTTACGGACTCTAGCACTAAATTTCACTTTTGGGACATAAAACTTAGGTTGTGGGACCATAAGTATCTGGAAAAATATCAAAACACCTAGTCTAGGTTGCACAATAGGGGGCTAAAATGTTTGACCCAACACCTGTACCTAGTACCTGCGGACCACAGGTGGTACCTGTGCCCAAGGCCTGACCACGAGTATAGGCTGCAGGTACAAGTCGTGGCTAGGTCACTTTGTGGGCCTAATTTTTAATTTAAATTTTGGGCCCACCAATATTTAAATATGACCTAAAACAGCCCCCACCTATATAAAAACATTCTTACCCTCATTCTAACTCATTTAAATCCTTAAACTTCTCTTTTCTCTTTGAATTTAAACTTCCCTATTAAAATATAAACTAACGCCACACTTGAGTAAAGGCTAAATTGACACTTATTTGAGATACCAACTTGTCTCAACATGCTAAAAACAAGTTTTAACTTTGGTTTTTCTTGAGTTCTTCATTATTCTCTTCCGGTTCTTCATAAAAAAGGTAACTTTCTCAGCTCCTAATGGTTATATATTGATTTATTTATTTTTTAAACAAGATGATATGTGTATTCCATTGTAAAATATATAAAAACTATCATACTTTTATGTGGGAGCCTTGAAGTATCCTAAAATCA
This sequence comes from Capsicum annuum, assembly GCF_002878395.1. Taxonomy (NCBI): domain Eukaryota; kingdom Viridiplantae; phylum Streptophyta; class Magnoliopsida; order Solanales; family Solanaceae; genus Capsicum; species Capsicum annuum. The sequence goes on along the minus strand of NC_061122.1, from coordinate 148,758,929 downwards.
TAATGTTGGGCCATGTTTTGAACTAAGATTCTAAGTTTAGGCCCTAATCGAAAGTTGAACTTGAATGAATAAAAGTACTACCACTAGTTGAACATGTTTGTTTACTTTGACATTCATGATCCTTGATTAGTGTGTATACATTGGACTTGTTGGAATTTCAAATAGGTCTTAGGGGTGTGAAAATTGAGTAAAAATTCAAACTTTTTGAATTTTGAGTTGTTCTTTAACTTTTATTATCCTTTCTTTTATTGGAAACTAACAGTTGGTTTTTCAGGTACATGTAGCACCTAAAGCAGTGAAGAAGACAAAGGCTAGTACTTCGAGGAGATGAGCATAGTATCTCGAGCCTCGTAGATCAATAGAGGAGTACCCAAGGCAGCGATGTAGAGGTACTACAGTTAGGGTGATACGCGGAGTCATGAGAGAACAGACTTGTCTGGCTGCTCAATCAGCTTTAGCCTAGTCGAGGATGAAGTCCATATGGATATCAACCCCACACACTCCTCCACTTGATGATCATGAGGAGATAGAGTCTGGGTCCACTCCACAGGTTATTGGTTAGAACCCTCAGTCTGAGGAGAGGTCCCAGATTCATCTGATGAGGTTGAGCTGGAGTTGTCATCTGCAATGCCCCAGTATGAGGAGGGTACTGCTACTTATGTACAATAGATAGAGGTACCCCAGTCTGATGATAGTATCAAGTAGCCTTCCTATGATGCTTCAATACAGCAGAGCCCCGTACCCGCACATGCCCCAGATGCACCTCCCAAGGAGGGATATCTGAGGTGGTATGTGGAAGAGATGCAGGAGATTTATGATATCGACAGTCATGTTTGGGATATAGGAAGGCCCACTAGGTGTATTTATGAGGAGCATCAAAATGACCTATTGGGGCCAGATTGAGTACCACAGCTGTAGGCAATATTTGATAAATATCAGTTAGATTGGATGACCAAACCACTCAGTTCCTACAGCCCGGCCATGGTACAAGAATTTTATGCTTCCTACAAAGCTACCGTAGTCCTTCTTATGAACAGACATCCAGGCCTAATTAGATTTTCTTGGAATCCAGAGATTGATCATACACTGGTTAGAGGAGCCATAGTTGATATTATAAAGGAGACTATTCACAAAGTTATCTTTGGGCCATATTATATCACTCATGCATCTACAGTTAAGTACGACCATAGACTGAGGATCGTACATGATCGACATATCATCTGGAAGGCTGAGCACCGATATGAGAGGTTCAAAATGGCTAGGTGAATAGCCAATTATATTTTACCACTGGGTTATGCAACCCCATGGGTAGAGAGTCAAGCAATGATTAAGAAGGGCCACTTGATAATAGAGGCAAAGTTTTGGTGGTTGCTGATTAGATATCAACTGATACCCACTACTTTGGATAACACATTAACGTGGGAGGGAGCAACATTGTTTACCTGTATGATGTCCAGTTATGATATTGAATTTATTGCTATTCTAGGTCATGAGTTATATGACAGAGCCTTTGGGAAATTGGCTAATCTATCATTTCATTGAATGATTCAGAGGCTATGTAATGAGGTTGGTATGCCTAAGTTACCAGGTATTGATGAGAGGTTACTTGTGACCGTGACTGTATAGACAAGGATCATGAAGGGTCTAGCACCTTCAGGCACTTCTAGGAGATCGAGACAGTAGGCAACAATACCATGGGCCCAATCTGATGGCTCAAGAGTTTCCACAGAGCCTACTAAGACACATTGAGATGATGTGGGTATTGGTATTGACATGGAGATAGAAGAGTAGAAAGAGGCTCCAGATTTGAGTACCCAAGGTGAGGGGCCACATGCTACTTCTTCTTTAGCCTTAGCTTCAACCTCAGAGCCGGTTGGTGCATCTATATAGCTTGCTCACCCATCCTCTATAGCTCCTATAACAAGTATGATTACTATATCAAGTGAGTTTTTGCAGAGTTTAGTGGATAGCTAGAGGGCCATAACCGCTCAATTGAAGGTTGTCGATACCAAAATGACTACCCTCTTTGGGAAAATAAGATCAGGGGTTAGGACCATATTAAGCAAGCCAAGGCTAGATAAGAGGCCACGCAGAGAGCTACACTGTCAGAGTTACGTGCTGATTTTCCAACATAGATTGATGAGCTGGAGAAAAGATTTATATCCCAATATACAGAGATAAGTATGCCAGATCTAGGTTAGATGAGGGGTATTTTGATATCCTACGAGCAGTGGTACGCTCTCTTTCAGAGAACCGTGTAGTAACTACTTCCTCTATTATGCCTCATGTGATCTAGATATCACCTCTGTATATGCTGAGATAATTTGATTTCTTTACGAAGGATGGGGAAGAGGTCCCAGCTATTGGGAACAAGAGAGGTCACTTAAACAACTTACATGATACTGATATGATACAGGAGAAGGCTGTTAAAAAGGCTAGGCACGATTCTTTATATACTGCATTCGTCGACAGGCAAAGGAGTGCACATATAGAAAAAGGTGTATTCACTAGTAGTGCATCACCGCCACCACTGCTGCCTCTGCCAGCTGATATGCCTCCATATGGGCATGCTTCTAATTCGGGCTCCTATTGTATCCCAGATATATTCTCACTTCCCTATGTTTTGCTTTGATTTAGCACATTGAGGATAGTGCATAATTTTTAGATGAGGGTAGGCATACCATGGCACTATAGATTTTTTTTTGTCATGCTTCTTTTCTGTCGGTTGTGGTATGATTGTATAACTAGAATGTCTAGGATAATTATGTGTCATATTGTGTTTTTCTTCCTATTGTGTAGTTTTTTATGTAATTATGAGATTTTTAAGTATTTAGGGTAGTAGTCATATTTTAATTAATTTTTGATACCTCTCTAAAAATTTGTGTTTTAGAACTGTGTTGATGTATATATGGTTGAACTTTGTGGTTCTTATTATGGCATTAGAATTAGGGACATGATAATCATTTGGTGACAATTGCATGAACTGGATAGGTGGTAGTTGGTGATGTTGACTCTATGCTATGTGTGTGTGAGATACTACCTAGCTTTCTTTGTGTGTTAAATTCAGAACTTGCCTGGTTTATCTTGCCTAGGTTGAAGGAAGGATAGTTACGAAAGGAGCTTAGGCCATTTTTTATTTTACTCCACTTTTTTAGCCTAAATAAGCTTTCGTGCGTGAATTATATTCCTTGATCCCTGCTTTGAGCCTTGTAAACCTATTTTTCTTGTTTTCACCATTCACCTTCCTATTTGTATTATAATTTACCTATTTTGGCTCAGGTTCTCCTTGGACATTGTGTACCTTAACATAGGAAAAAATCCTAAGTTGAGGGTGGCTATCATAGAAGTGTATAGTGTAAAATGGCTATAACGAGGGTAAAATAAGAGAAAAAGTTAGTATTGTTGGGTGTGATAGAAAAAAGAAAAATAAAAAGAGAGAAAAATGAAAAAAAATTATCAAAAATATAAAAAGAAAGAATAAAAGACCACACCCAACCTGAATGTGCATAAAAGAATAAAAGGGAGAAATAAGGGAGGGATAAAAAGAAAATTAGTTAGTCGGTGAGACCCCAAAGTTAATGTAGTTCCAAGGAGGATTAGTCACTCTAAATGTCCATATATATCATACCAGGCGCCCAAGCCTACATTACAAGCCGAGAAAACTCTTATAGTGATCCTAACTTGACTATCTGAATGCTAAGGTAAAGAAAATATGGGCAAACCTATGGTATTTGATATGTATTGACTAAAACTTCTTTTTTGAGTTGAGTGTCTTTTGGTTGTCCCTACATTGATATGTATGATTTCATATGAGTGAGTGGGACATCTTTGTGGTGAGGGCACTGGAGTCATATTGCCAGCTATTTGCCTGTTCTGGGTAGTGTAATTTGTATATATGAGTGGTTGTCTATTGCTAATGTAATTTCCATAACTTGATCCCATTTTGCACCCTATTGTGCTTCATTTTCATACACCGATAGTTTGAAAATTGAGATTGGATGGGGTGTTGTGATTTGAACTTAATGTGGTGACGAATTGACTTGAATAGCTTAGATTCTCCTAATTAAGAGTCATTTTTGTTTTGTTGTGTTTTTCTTGCCTAAGGACAAGAAAACATTTTAAGTTGAGGGTGTTGATGTTCTATAGAAATATAGCACTTTCAACGCTTAAAACGAGAAAAAGATGCAAGTTTTTAAGGCTTTTTTGTTAGATATGATCTTATTTGGGTATATTTTGCAGGAAATCATGTTTTAGATGCTAAGTTCATGAAAAGGGTGTAAAAGGATGTTTGCCAACTTTTGGAGCGATTATGGATAATCGGGATATTTTTTGGCTTTATCGTGATCAATGCATGTTTGAGAGTCAAAGAAAAGCTGAAAACTGACTCCCGACACCTACTAGGTCAACCTAGGGACCACATGTAGACCTTTGGACCACATATAGACAAAGAAGGTGCCAAAAATTCAAAATCCCAAGAGCTAACTTGCAGGACTTTATCCATCCGCAACCTGCGGTCTGCACCTGTGCCCTATGTTAGACTATAGGTACTACCTGCGTCTGTGCCAGACCGCAGGTACAGAGAGCAGGTGGCCACCGACCCTATTTTCTCCTAGTTCATTTGGGATTTATTTTTAGAGTTTTATCTTGTACTATAAATACCCCTTATGTACTTTTTAGTAGGAGTTACGCACTTTTTACACTCAAAAACATATTTTGATTCCACAATCCAACTTTGATCTTGCAATTCAATTATATTATCTTTGCTTGATTTATTTAGTTACAGTTGTGGGTTTATATTCATCTTATCATTGTGATTTTATTCATGCTTTCAATTATGATTGTTATTGATTGTTTCACAACTTTGAGAGGCTAAAACCCACAACTAGGGTTGTGGAAACCCTGGCGAATTGAAAAAGTAGGGGAATTGCAATTATTGATTTGAACCAATACCAATGGAAAGTATTTCTTTATCTTCTTTGTGATTGATTTCTTAATAGGTGCACACATTAGGATCCCGCCTAGATATTGCTACTTACTGCAAAAGAGGAGTAGTGACTAGAAAAAGATAAAGACAACAGTAATTTGGAGTTTAACTATTGATCTATGATTCTAGGTTATATCTACATAAGATGGTTAGGTTTCATCTAATAACTAGAGACTCAAAAGGTAATAGTTATCTAGGATTAAGATAAGGGTTAGTAGTGCGACACCCTGAGACTCAAAAGGTAAAGGGTGAAATACTTCTACTCGTCCAAAAGACTGTAGAAGGTACATAACTTCTCGATTCTGCATGTAAGGTATTAGATTGGTCAAATGACGCATGATAATCCTAGGAAGTTAAGAAGATAGGGGGAATACAATCGTAATGTGCACTTACAACTGATTTCAACTAAGTCAATACAGTTCTTTGCTCTCGATTACTACAAACAAAACCCCCTATTTACTTTTCCTATTTTTCCCATTGACTAAAACTGCTGAGATTTAAGCCGCGTGTTCCCTTAGGATTTGGCCCCAATCTTAGTTGGGTTACTATATCTTGACAACAATCGTATCATCATCTAAAAGGAGGTGCTTCTTGGATGTCATCATGCTCCTGGAATCTGATAGTTTGCCATTAGATTTTACTTACATGCGGTTAAGTAGTACTTTTGATGAGACCTGCTCTGATACCAATTAAAATTCAAGAGGGGGCTGAATTAAAAACTTTGTTGAGTCGACTAATAAGCCTAGTATCTTTGGATAAAATAAATTAAAACAAATATCAAGTAAGTAAATAGGTAAATAAGAAAATAACACAGTGATTTATCCTGGTTCAGAACACCAGTGTGGATCCTACTTCCAGTCCCCTTGGGTTTCAAAGGTTTCCTTTAAAGCTTTCAAATCATGAGTCAAAGTACAGATGTGATAAATAATTTCTGAATCTTATTTTATTATTCAGATCGTGTGACACAGCCTCAACTGATATAACTAAGTTGACTCGATCTTTCTCTTTTGTAACTATTATAAACTAGAAATTACAAAGCTTTATAAAGGCTAAATATTGAGACACACTAAGAGTTTCCTGTGAAGATGCATGATCTCTCTGGTCTTTAGTTTTTTCCTTTTATATTCTTCTGTTGGTTCTGCTACTTTGTTCAAAAAAAAACCTAATGGATTTCTTCTCAATCAATGATTTGATTTTATTTCTTGATTAAGGATTCTCATCATATAGTACATCCATATCAGATATGTTCGTACATAAGACACGGCCTGCCTTTCTTGGATATCATTTCACAATTATTCATGTCCATAAAAAAGGTGTGTCTTTCCTGTTGCTCTGCGATTTTCTAATTTTCTTCCTTATAATCTAGGATCTAATGAGATATTTTCTTGATGTCATTCCAAATCTAGCTTTAAATTTCTTGTAATTAGGGATCGCACAGGATGCTCCTCCAAATATAGCTCTATGATGATCCTTCTTTCCTTGATTACCTTTCTGATACATCTGCATGTTGTCAGTTATTACTTTGTCATTATTAAAACATGTTATGTTAATATGAGAAGCAAACAGAATGCTTGTATGATTCTAGGTATGTCAAACAAAACATATATTTGCTTACCATTTCCTGGCACATGGAACAATAGAGGAAAAGATAATAAGCGTCGGGTAAAAGAAGAATCCAAAACGTCTCATGTCAGAATAGCTTTTATTTCGTGAATTATTCAAGTGGATGATTTAAGTAGGTAATGAAGGAACGTCTTACAGCATGGGTAGTTTATAGGCAAAAAGTACATAGAACTATATCCAAAGAGGAAATATCGCATCTTTTTGAATTCGGAGATGACGAAAGTTGTGTTATACCTCTAGAATTGAAGGAAGTAAAAGAACATGTCAGTGAAGTAAACACAAATGTAGATGTTGAGAGTGTTTCAAAATAAAAATTAACCCTTCCAACTGGAAACTCTTCTTCTGACAAGCTAATGTAAAGTTTGATTGACAGGCATCATCCATGGTAGGACGTTCTTTTTTGCGCCGTCATTTTCAACAATTATTTCACAACATAAATTCTGTCATTCTCAATGTGTTTTGGGAGTCTTGTGCAATGATTTTGTGTTCTGAGATTTTTCAAATATATGATTTTATTAAACTATATATAGTTATATTCATGTATGCTTTAAAATAAATTTCACCTTATCTGTCACCTTTTTTATTAAATAGTGTAATGATTTGCTTGCTTTAGACTTCATAGGAGATGATATCCAGAACCTGCACAGGTGACTGATTTGCTTTAATTGAAAAAGCCCAATTATTATTATTTGTCTAGTTCAGTTTAATTATAGTCCATTCTTTCCGTAAGCCAACAAGTCTATTGATATTTAATGAATTATGCATAAAGAAAAAAGAACAGAGCAATTTTTTCCCTTCTAAAAAAAACTCCATTCCTGTTTCTTTATGCGTAGTTCTTTAAATGTCAACAAACTTATTCTCTTAGAGAAACTGGGTAGCTGGAAGTTCTTCATAGTTTTCTTTTCTGTATCATTCTTAAAATTAAATTTTTGATATATCAGTGTCGAATGAGACTGGTTGTTTCTGTTATCAAGTCAGGTGTCATTATTTGATGTTAGCTTTGCACCAGCTGAATCAGGAACTAAAGAAACAACCCATCAGTTGGAGGAAGAGGATACGGTTGTCATTATTTTTTTCTAAACCTTGTTACTCTATCTATTTTTCCAAGTGAAAAAAAACATCAAACAACTAATTTCTTGGCTAAGTTGGATTACTTTATTCTTAATTTAGTGTCTGATAGGCCCCGGTGTACCTTATGATTTGTTCTAATATGTAAGTTATTCGGTTTTTAGTGTCACTACTTTACCTATGAAAAGGGAACCAAGATTTCTATGGAGTGCCTACATCTCATATTTTGAGCTCATAATGCTTTAGAAGCTTTTCAGCAAATGCCTTTTGTTTTCATATATTCTCCATATTTTACTTCTATCATTTCCATACTAAGTTTTGCATTTCTTGCTCCACCACTAATGCTGATAAGTTGACTGTGTACGCAGTGGGGGAGGAAGGATTTTTTTCAAGAGTATTCAAATGCAGAAAGCAAAAATAAAAAATAAAAACCTGTCATGAATGGGTCTCAAACCCGAGAATGTGAGGCCCTTTGCGTGAAAGTTTGCACCCCTTTGCCACTGAATTAAGTTTTTTGCTTGTGTTACAGGGGTTCAATTTAATATATATACCCAGAGAAAAAAAATTTTATATATATGCAGTGTAATTTTTCGATGAAGGGGGTTCGGAACCCCTGAAGTCTAGGTAGCTCTACCCCTGTGTGTATGTATTTCATCTAGAACCATGTATACCACCTTTTAACCCCTATGTTGGCTTTCTCTAGAATGACCCAATTTTTTATTTGTGTTTATATGATGTGGTGTTTCTTCTCCACTTTTCTATTTCAGTTTCTTTAGGTGTTCTCTTTTTTAAGGAAAAATTACTTAAGTAAACACCTTAACTTTTCTATATTACTTTAAATACCATCCTACAAAATATATTACAAAAATCCCTTCTAAGACATAACACACTCGCTTTTACTGATACATTCCAACCCACATCTCAACATAATACCCAAATATTATTCTGCAGCCTAAAATCACGGGATTACTGGCGAAGATTATGCCAAAATCCGATCTTGAAGCAACAACTGTTATCTTCCATTACAATTACTCCGTTAACTTAATTATTCAAAATTAGTTGGAGGTTAGTTTGTTTATAGTTGATAATTTTGTTTATTAGTCTTGAAATTGAACAAATCCCTTTTCAATTTTATGTTCTTTAAAAATTATAACATTATTAATGGACTCAAGACCCTCTTTTAGTTTGGGGCTTACTCAAATTCAGTCAACTTATAATGAAATTGATATATTTGGGTTTGTTCCTTGTAATTTTGATTATAAAGACGTTGGTTTTCGTGAAAATAGATCTAAGTATCAAAATAATTTGACAATCATGAAAAAGTTACGGGATGCTGCTAGTGTTAAAAGGAAGAAGACTGTTGTTGATATTTCAAAGGAAAAAGGAAAGAAAGTTGTGAAAAGAGACCCATTACCAAAGGTATGGCATTTATGTGTTCGATTGACGAATTTCTACATAATTTGTTATTGTTATTAATAAATGCTAGTGTTACTAATTAGTATGATACATATTGAGGAAGATAATATTTGTGCATGAGTTATGATACATCACAAATTTTGTTATTATGGTACATAAGTAAGAATTTTATCAATATGTCTGATACATATGTTATAGTTATATATCGTAATATATGATGTAACAACTCTTAAAGCTAAGTGTTAATCTGATACATTACTTATGTACATAACTATAAGCAAATGCGTTATGATATATCACTATTTAGAACTAAGAAATTTACCAGGATGTCTGGTACAATCTGATACATAAGTATGAATTTTATCAGTATGTTTGATACTTATGTTATAGTTATATATTATAATCTGATACATTACTTATGTATTATAAGGTCATTAATGTGTTATGATACATCAATGTTTTTAAATGCAGGGGATGAAATATGTGATCAAAACTGTTTCACATCATCCTTTGAGGTTTGGCATTTCGTTCAACTGTAACTTTGCGACTGATGTTGAGTAATTTATGGGTAAAAAAGTGCTAAATATGTTTAAGGAGACATGTTTTGGTGTGTTTGTTGATATGCCTATATCAAATTTTCAAGGTCAAATAACCAAATGTTTGTTGATGCTTGAGTGTAAACAAGATAACCCAAAGAATTCCATATTTATGTCAAGGGAACAGTTCTGAAATTTACGATATTTGAATTTGCTCTCATTAGTAGTCTGAATTGCACCTCAAACATTAATGACTTTCAGTATCCAACTTCAGATGGCTCTATTTTAATGATAAAGTATTTCCCAGTAGCAAAAAATGGAATATCCAAAAAAAATTGTTGAACAGTATAAGATGGAAAATTTTGACAATGACTAGGATGCAATTCGGATAACCATATTATTTTTCATTCATACATTTTTGTTATTTTAAACTGATGATGCAGTTGTTAGTTATGTAGAATTCAATACGGTAGAGGATGGTCGATATGAACAATATCTGTGGGGAAATATTGCTTTCAACAAGTTGATGAACTCGTTGAGACAGGATTTTTTTGTTGAAAAGTAGCTTTATCAGTTAGGAGGAATGCCACATGTTCTTAATTTCTGGATGTATGAATATTGTTCTGAAGTAGATAAAGACATTGCTTGTCGTATTGGCAATCGTATCCCAAGGATATGTAACTGGTTTGTTGTTGGAACAAACCCTAAATTCGAAAAGTTCATGAATGGAATGTTTAGCAAGGTAATTTCTATTTATTTTCAATCTCTTTTTGTATTTTTTGTTGCACACATGGAATTTTATTTTATGTTTTCAATATATATATTTTTGTCAATATATGATTAAGCATGTAACTTGTTCATACTGTAGTATATTTGATGATCAGACATCTTTCATATCAATTCATGCAAAAAAATAACCTTTTTTCACTGTTACGTGATACATTACAGCACTCATATGGTACATTCACATACATAACTGTACAGTTTATGGTATACCACTACATGTTATGTAGAATACTTATACATTATTGCCCTTACATTCATTTAACTGAATTTCTTATTTTTTTTCAATCTCAATTATAGTATGTGTATACCAACATAAGTCCTACAGTTGATGAGCTAAAATGTATTCAACTACCAAATCATGATGGAATGGATTTGAAAGATTGTGTCAGTTCAACTTTGCCATCCACATTTTGTAAACAACCGATAAAAGTTGATCAGAAAGCTAAAATAATAGCTAGTTCATTACTTTTGGATGATTTTGATGATTTTACTACCCCACCACCGCTTGGACTGTTAACTAGGTCAAAGGCCAAGTCTGATATATCATTGGGACCACCTTCAAAAAGAAGAAAGACAGACGCTGAGCAAAAAGAATCAGTGACAGATCAAGAAAAAATTAAAGGTAGCCCCTCTGTTAAAGAAGTCAATGAATCACCTTCTAGCACATCAAACACAATTACTGACCCAAATAATGAAGAAGCTCCACATGAACCATCTCTAATGGATTTCGGCGAACAGACACCACCAGCAGAACAAAACCCACCAATTGTCAAAAGTGGGCGTGAGTCCACAAAAAAAATTAATGTGTCTGGAGGAACATATCATGAGCAAGTTTTGATAAAAGTTGATATGAATGCAATTGAATCATTAGTGAAGACATATGTAAGTGCAACGTGAATTTAAAAAAAATGGCTTTATTGACATATATAATATACTCTGTTAAACTTATGCAGGTTGACAAAAGATTTAACAACATTGAAGTATTAATGAAAAAATATCATGGAGAAATGGAAAAACAACATGAAGAAATGATGTTAGCTGTGAAGGAGAAGCATGATGCTCCACAAAAAGTAACTTTTAATATGATCACATCATATTTTATTAAATTTTTTATCTTTTTATTTGTTCAAAAGTTATATGTTTTTCAGGTTGTTATTGAAATCGATAGTTCAAATAAAGATGTGAAAAAGAATGAGACACATGGTGATGATTTGGGAACTCCGAAAGAACATCCAAAGAATGTTCCAAAAAGGTAAAGTAGTAGGAATGTTAAAAAAATATCGTATATTATTTTTATAATATAATGATTTTTTTGTGGTTCAGAATGATGATTGAAATCCTGTATATACTGTGGAGATCACAAGGGGGATAAAAAACCATCAACTGAGTCTTCTCACAAATTCAATTTTGATGATCCGGCTATTCGGAGACAGACTATTGAAGTTTAAAATGTACAGAAGGTACTGATAGTTCAAAAATTATATCGAGTGTATATTATTAATGCGGAAAATCATTATGTTACTTAGATATTGCATTATATCTTGTAAAACTGACACATTCAATGCAAAAAGATGAATACATTTGTCAATTCTTTCTCAATAGTGTTGTTACTTCTTCCTACATAAGTTTTACATGTTCTTTAATATCTAATTAATTTCATGCTTCAGGAAAGTGAAACTGAGGTTAAGAATGATGTATTTCAGCATTCCATCGATAACACCATAGCTGACTTTTCCTCACCAGTTAGTGCAATATAATCTGAGGAGCTTTTACAGAAAAAAAATCTCCCTAGTCTCATTTTACCAGCAAACAATATTGAAGATCGAAATGAACTGTAGGTACGTAGAACATACGGTTATGGATTATTTCATATGGGATCTTTTTCATCTAATTAATGTTAGTAGAATGCTATGACAGTTTGTAGTTGTATCTAATAATTTGCATTTTCCAGGTGTCCTGCACTGTGATATCATCTAAAGAATTTCAGGAATTCATAGATAATATCATAGCTGGCATGTCCACACCAATCATTGCAATGGTAGTAAATTCAGTCGATCTTTCACAAAAAGTCAATCTTCCTAATCCGTCCTTATAAACGGGCAATGTTGAAGTTCCAAATGAACTGCGGGTACGGATAACACACAAGATTTATAATATATATGTTATTAATTAGGAATAGATTTGTGTAAAAGAAGATTAAGCATGTTATATAATTTACCTGATACATTAAATACACCAAATTAATGTTTTATGAAATGTATCAGAAAATTATTAAATATAATGATACATAACAGTTTCACTAAACTGTATGGGTACTTTCTTAAAATATGGCCACACAGATATAATGTTAATGATGTATTTACACTATAGATATCATATGGGTTATCATACACATTTAATTTATATCTAATAATCTTTCTTTTTCAGGAGTCTACCAATGATAGTTCAACTGATGCGTCTCAGGAATCGATAGATAACATTATAGCTGGAATTTCCACACCAGTTGTTGCCATGAAAATAAAGTTTGTTAGTCCCACTGAAATCAATGACAATGAATGTCAAATCCATGATACTCAGCCTTAATCAGTTCTTACTGAAGCGGAATTGGGTAAACAGGATGCCATTAAAACATGTGCACCAAGAAACAGGAAGCGAACTACAATATTCACGTCACCATTTACAACTGCATTTGGTTCAAGTTGTAAAGGTAAAGAATCTGCAACAGTTGATTTTCCTCGAAAGCATCCGTTTGATGGTTATCTTATTTCCTATGATATGCCGACGGGACTAATCGAAGAGTACTGTGATTGGATTGTAGAAGGATTATTAAAGTTTCGTGAAAAGAAGTAAAATATTTTTACTTTTTTTATTATTATTTTATAATTTTAAAATCACAAAGAGTAATATAATTTCATTATACTCATGTAGGAAATTGAAAGACAACCACTGCAAAGCTAATAAATCAGGAATTGGTTTTAGTTTGTTGGATTTTGTTGTTATACAACCAGATTTAAAGAACTGGTTCTACACAATGTCTTAGTCAAACACCTGCTGGAATGATGAGGTATTACAAAAAATATTACTTACATGTACAATAAACAGCTTATGATACATATATATACATTATTTTGCATTCTGATACATACATATACATTATTATGCATTCTGATACATAACTTATATAAAAAGTAGATAACTATCATTCTCAAATTTTATATACCAAATTAATTTTCTTACTTGAGTAGAATTTATGGATATCAATAACTTATTTATTTTGTTATTTTAAGCAGCATGTAGATGTTATATTCTACTACCTGTGGAAGAAATCAAAGCAACAAAAGGATCAAGAATATCGTTACACCATTGTTAATTGCTTGGTCAAAACATACATTGATGCGACATACGAAAGTTACTTTGAGGATACAGCGAGTGATTCTCTCTCAAATCAAGATGATTATACAAAAATATTTTTTGTTGCAAGAAATGAAGAATCACTGATAAACATCATCAAAGGGTTCAACATACCAGCTACTTTGCCTTGGCACTTAGTCGATGATGTATACATTCCTGTAAATTATGATGGAAATTTTTACTGGGTGCTAGCTGTGTATCTTTAAATAAAAGATGTATCCAGGTGTATGACTCAATTTTGTCATCGCAACATAGAGAGCCATCACATGAGATCAAAAGGTTATCTGTGATGCTGCCAACATACATTAGTTACAGTGGATTACTGGAAAACACTGAACGAACTGTATGGTCAAGTCTCGAAGCTTACACAGATAAGATGAGTAAAGTGGCCGGTGATTTGAATGACACCCCATTTGATGTTGAATACATTGAAGATATTGCATAACAAGTCAGTGGTAGTTTGTAAGTATATCCTCACAGTTTTATATATCTAGAAATGTTTAATCTCATTTTTTATTGTTGAAAATTTTATAAATTTACATAATTCAAGCTTACACATTATTATACATTTACTGTCCATGTGCATATGTTTTGATACAACAATAATTCCCATATTATTAAGCATCTAACTAAATGATTCGTCATGCTTAGGGACTGTGGAGTTTTTCTAGCAGCTTATCCAAAATTTCTCAGCGATCAAATGTAGATTCCTTCATCAAATCTTGATGCAGAATATCTTCGAAAGAGATATGCAATACTCTTATAGAACTATGGAGTTAAAAAGACTAAGAAGATTTATTCTAGTGACCATGATAATCCACCAAGACCACGACCATTTTATGTTCCTCCAACTGATGAGTCTAATATTCTAGCCATAGAGTAGATGCTAGGTTGTTCCATACCTAAGTTCTTAACATTGTTTTTGTTGCTATCTTATTGGCCTCTTTTAATGTAATTTCAGACACTACTTTTAATTGTGATGTTTTTGTGGTAGAAAATATTCATCAATTTTTTGAATCAATTAAAATTTAGTCTATGATATGTTAAATTTTCATCGACACATGAAAATCGATGAATTATATATGTGAAAATTTTTCGACAAGTTTTACAATAAGTTAGTTACTGTAAAGACATGTATCATACATAATTTTTTCAAAACTACATGCAATGTATCATATTAATTCAAAGTGTCTCAAATCAAATCTAAAACATATTTAAAGCAAATTAATAGGTAAAACAAATATAACTAAAAAATATTCACATTCAGTTATGATACATCACATATTCATCTATCATATATTCTAATGTTACAGTACAAATATCAATAATTTAGTTATTATAAAGTTGACTATTATAAACAATGTTTACAATTACTTCTTGCAATATATCATAATACAAGCTACGTTGTATCATGAATCCTAAACTAGCATCAATTATCTGTGCATACTTTTCAGTTTTTAGAGCAATTACATGCAAGTGTTGTTTTATGAAACTAATTATACTAAAAAAACCACAGTAAAATGAATAGCCTTTCATGATAGAGTTACTTTCTAATTTGAAGAACAATCTAAAAAGTTGTTGTACTATAGCAGATTACTTAAGAAACATATTAAATTGTAAATGAAATTAAAATGAAAATACAAAAATAAGCCACTAAAAACAAACAATAATTCAAATTAAACATTGTTCCAACATTATTCAAATATAGCCAAATCAAAACCAAACTAACAGTGATGAACTAAACATAGATCGTTCAATGTATCAGGTAACTAAAACATATCAATTCTCCTTTAGAAAGAACTTGCAAGTACATCTATTGTGACCTTCTCGACCACATTTACCACAACAGTTTGTACTGGAGGATAGTTTTTCACTTGCTTTCATACATCTACCCTTTTTTGGCCTACCAGGTGGTCTTTTGTATTTGGGTGGTAAGACTTCTTCTTCTTCGACACATTTAGGCACATGCCAATCCTTCTTATCTGGTATAGGTACTACTGGAACTTCATATGTCATCACTAATATCGCAATCTTATAGTAATCAAAGTACCACAGACGAAACTTCGTAATATGTTTACTTTTCAACACTGCAATTGCGCGCGGACATGGAATTTCATCAATTTGAAATCCACAACAATTGTATTTGTTAGCATCCAAGTACACAACGTATATTCTCCCAGATTCATAAACTAAATAATGATACTCTGATGTAGGCCTGACCTAACAAACAAAAATTCACACACGAAAAAAATATAACGTACAAGAAATTTTTATTCAATAAATAAAACATAAAATGAGTAATTATTTATGCACACCATCATTCTAGATGCTTTAACTCCATTAGATGTGAGGATTTCGTCAAACCTTCTCCCTAAAGTTGTTTCTGTATATGAAGCAATTTCTCTGTTTTTACAATTCCATACTCCAAATAATTTTCTGACTTCTTCCAAAAAACCTAAAATCGGCAATTTACGCGCCTCCACTAAACAACTATTTATACATTCTGCAATGTTAGATATCATCATCCAGCCTCTGTTTATAGGAGCATAAACTCTTGACCACTTCTCATATCGTGCATCATATAGATAATCTTTCACCCGATGATCAATTTTATTAACCTTCGACATAAGGTATTCAAAATCTTCCTTTTTGTATGCTGGGGCCATCGAATAAAATAGGTCGCTAAGTCTTTCCTTGCTCCTTCTGAAATTTGTACAAACGTTCTTCCAAAAATGTCAAATGCATGCTAAGTGAGGAACATTTGGATAGATAATGCTGACACTTTTAATTATTGTTTTATTGCAATCTGATACAACACATATGTTCTCACACTTTCCAAAAGCATTCTTAAATTGCTCAAAAAACCATGTCCATGCAGAATCATTTTTTGAGTCAACAACACCATATACAATTAGTAATATACAACCTAAAAAAAATTATAAAGCATGATTTTTAACAAATTGTTGTTGTTAAAAAGTTTATACACCCTATAAAGAATACAATAAAGTTTCATATATACAGTTATGTATCAGAATCTCTAATGATGTATCATAAACTATACAGTTATGTATCATAACATATTATATATGTTCTGCAACGTATCATAACAACTATTAAAGATTATTTAACATGATTAGTCATACCTGCTCCATCAAGAGTGCTAACAGAAAGAAAAGTTCCTTGGTACTGTCCACTCAAATAAGCACCGTTTACCACAACAACTAGTCTACAATGCTTGAAACCATGGATCATTAGCTGTAAAGCTATAAACAAATATTTGAATTCGTTATCTATAGACTTATGCATCCTGATGTGTGATCCTGAATACACAGAGTTTAGCATGTAGATGTATCTCGACATTTGTCTATATCCGTCAGTAGCTCCAACCCTAAGCATTTCTATAGCACGCTCCTTCGCACGCCAAGCTTTCATGTAATTGATGTCAACACGATACACAAATTTAATTTCTTCAATAATATTTGCTGAAGTGTGTATCCTCTTGTAGTTTACTAACTTTGGCTTTGTAAAATTACTAACAAAGTTAACTATAGCCTGCAGCTATTTAAACACCCTATCACTCATTGAACATGTATGTTCATCATTGAATTTCCGAATTTTAAAAAGATCATAATCCAACAAGCAAGATGCTTTCATGTACTAACTGCAATTTTCATTACGACATTCCAACCAATAGCTGCATATAAAAATAAATAATCACAATTTTTTAAAAGAAAAATATTTCAAAAAAAAATTATGTATCAGATACTGTAAACAGTTATGCTACTTTAAAAAATTCTTCTAACAACATTTTGACATTTGTTGGCTTTAAACTCACTTCACCTTCATATACGATATTATTTATGAATAACACAATCAAAATATATTTTACAATGTATCATAACACCAATACATAAACACCAATCACACACAAAAAAACCAATAACAACATAGTTTATAATACCTTTTTTTATCAGATCTTGATGTTTGAAAATTAAAACTGTGATCTAACACATACTTTTCCATTACAGCTTTCAGAGTTTTCTTATCCTTATACAACTGCTTCACTTTAACTTCGGCGTTTTGGCAATCAGTGATGAATTTTTTTGTTTTAATTTCTGGTACATACAAAGAGTACTGATTATTCGACTCAACAACAGGAAGTGCAGCTGCATCTATTTTTGTTCCTTCGATGCACATTATTTCACCAGTTTCAGTATCAAATTCTAGATCTTCAGTCGATTTATCGCTTGTTGTAATGCATAACGGATACATTACAAAATCTGTGTAGATTTTTTTTTTAATTCAACGTAAATCGTAACACCATTGTTGTTTCTAATAACCATTGGAGTTGTATTTTCATCAACAATATAACCAACACCTATATTTTTCTTTGCTTGATCTATCTCAAGTTCCATCGCAATAACAGAAATTAACCTAAAATATGAAACATTATCGCTAACTACAATTCCATCGCTCTTGTAATTTTCATAAATAATTTCATTTTGCCAGAAACCAGAATGTCTTAGCAAAATTGAAATATTCATGACAAAAATTGTATAAAAGAATCGACAAAAAATTATTTTTTGGAAGCAATAGGCTAAAACACAAATGAAAATGGCATTCAAAATTCAAAAACAAAATGGTCTGTGTTACGTGATTTATGTATTACAAAATGGCAATTCCTATTTTTTAGGGATTTGATTAATTAGCCTTATTCTTAATTCCTATTTTTTAGGGATTTGATTAATTAGCCTTATGCTTAATTACCGTTCATTAAATAATTAATCGTATTTAATATGCTACTTATGTATCATAACACAATATATCATATAATCAAGTAATGTATCATAATTGGGATTTTCAGTGATTTTTTAAAATGTTTGAAGAGGAGGTAATTATATATGAAACGCTTGTATTCTAAGGTAGTAGTTGTTAGTTAAAAGCATATGTTACAATGTCTTTTAGGTTAAAAGACATCAAGACATTCCTGCTTGTATATTTGTCTGGATGATTTTTTGTAGTTAAGTATTCAAGCTTTAAACTTTTTCCTGGGTGTACTTCTTTTGTTGGGGAAATTCATTTTTAGTTGATAAATCATTATTTTCTTTATCAATAGAAAAATACTGTTGTTAAGAAGTTAGTCATTTCTTCAGGTGGATTGTGAATTATCATGAACATAAGTCTCTTGCAAGAGAATGAGGATGAAAAACTATCAAAAGAATAGAAGGAAATGACGTGGGAAGTGTACCAGAATGGGAAGAGAGGCGAGTTCTGTCTGATGAAGCTGTAGTTGAGCAGCATGTATCTACCACTAAGTCTTTGTCAAAACAAAAGACAGTGGTTTTGTGCCATCACTTCGCCGCCAGAGGACAGTAATCTT
Source organism: Capsicum annuum (assembly GCF_002878395.1). NCBI lineage: Eukaryota > Viridiplantae > Streptophyta > Magnoliopsida > Solanales > Solanaceae > Capsicum > Capsicum annuum. The sequence continues at coordinate 148,739,725 of NC_061122.1, read as the reverse complement.
GTATTTTTAGTAGGGAGTACAAGGTGCCATTTGGTACCAAGGAAGTGCACAAACCTATCACATTTGCTTACACTTAGGAGTCGTTTGTTAGTATATTGAATAAAATAATGCATGCATTAATTAATGTGTATTACTAGTACCTTATTTGATATTTTTTTTAGTCTATATATAGCTAATGCTTGCATTAATTATACACTCTATTATGTATTGAGGTGTGTATTAGTAATACACACCATTTTCAGTGTTTTAGTAATATCAAGCTTTTAAATACATCCATTAACTTGATAAATGACATTATTTCCCCTCAAAATATTTCATCCTTATTACACTCCTCCCATTTTCCAGAAACAACATCAATACAACGAATAACAAAGAACCACAACAACTTCCAAATGACATCCAAATCCTCTCAAATGACACCCCAAATCTTCAAATTCTATCCCATTACCTTTTGATTCCTAAAGGTGCATGTGATTTGCATGTAAAATTCTCCCTTCGTCTTTCCACCATATCACATTCGTAGATTTTATTTTTGGATGAAAATGAAAAGGCTTTCTTTGTTTTCTTTTCTTTCTTTTCCTTTTTTTATTTCTGCGGAATAAATTAGGGAAAGAGTAAGTACATAAAAGATAAAAGATAATGTACAGGAAAGGGTATTTTGGTAAACAAACATCTTTTAATAAAAATTATAAAATATATAGATTATCTTTTACACATCAAACCAAACGTTGTATAAAAAATAATGTTTTCATAACTAATAGCAGCATTACTAATACTTGCATTAATAATACAAACATTACTAAAACACCTTATTCAACATTATTTTTATGCACGAACCCTTAGAAGTCAAGGCACAAGAGATCAATTGGGAGGGGATCGGCAAAGTGATGGGATCCATGTATTTATATTATAGTTCAGTTCTTTTATTTGGTTAGTACACTTATGGCGATTCAATATACTGCGAGGGACTTGGTAACCATTCAGTTCTAGGTTTCAGCTATGACTCTCGAAACAATATTGTTTTTGGGGTAGGGTAGATGGAAAGGCTCTTGAGACTTGTCTCTTGTAAAGTAAAATTGTTGTCATCAACTGTTGCAAAGAAGAATCAAAGAATTCTTGACCAAAATAAGCTATTTTTTAAATCAATTCACCAAAGTAATATTTTTTTTGAAATATTACAAAATTAGTATAAACGTTGTTGCCAGTAACGTATTATGTTTTAAAAAAGTTAATGGACCAAAAAGAGTTGTTGATGACGTTAGAGTAGGAACCGTTATTGTCAGTAACGTTTTCTACATAAAATGTTACTATGAGAAACGAGACTCTGCAACTCTACCACATCGGAATCTTTATACAAATCTGATGTTAAATTCATTATTATGAATTATATTTTATCTTTAAAATGTTATTCCAAGTAACGATACTATCAAATCAACTCAAAACTCTGTCACGGGGGAATTTTTGAATGAAATTTGACATTAAAGTCATTATCAGTAGTCACGTTTTAAGATAAAAATGTTGGTATGAGTAACGATTCTACTTATAAGTACTTAGAATATAAGAAATTGGTTTGGAATGTATAAAAGTATTGCAGCACATTTTGTCATTGGTTTGGAAGTCACCAATACATGCATTCCTAGCAGGAATTCAGAGGTTTTTTTTTTCTTTTTTGGTTTCAAAGGTTTTTTTTTTCTTTTTTGGTTTCTCATCTAGTGTCCGATACTTGCTTTGAATTTGATTAATTCAGAGAAAGTTTCACTTTTGGGGATAAAGCACTCCCTACCCAAGAAATTAAAAACTTTAAAACAACTGATGAATTCAAGAAAGGTTTCAGTAAGACAAACACAATACCATTCAAGTGCCTCAAATTAGTAAATTCACACAAGTATAACTTAACAGACAACAAAATACTAGTTCAGTGCCTTCACAAACAAGGAGTATAAACATCACAGCAATAAAGTAAAAGAAATAATGAATTTAACAAACACGAAACTCATAAATTCATGCAGAAACAGACTCAAAAAATTTGAGTTGATTTATTTTGAATTCGATCGTTACTAACTCCATTTTGGATGGACTGTATAATAGGTCTGAATTCCTGCTAGGAATGTACTAGTGACTTTCAAACAATGAAAAAAAGTGTTGCAATGCTTGTATACATTCCAAACCAATTCCTTATGACCCAAAAATAATTATACATTCTAAGTTACTTATAAGCAGAATTGATACTCATAGTAACATTTTTATCTTAAAGTGACTATTGATAATGATTTTAATGTCAAATTTCATTCAAAAATTCAAACGTGACAGAGTTTTGAGTTGATTTCACAGTATCTTCACTCAGAGTAACGTTTTAAAGACAAAACATAATTCATAATAACGAATTTAACGTCAAACTTGTACAAAGATTCTGATGTGGAAGAGTTGTAGAGTCTTGTTACTCATAGTAATGTTTTATGTCAAAAATGTTATTGACGGTAATGATTCATACTCTAACGTCATCCATAGCTCTTTTTGGTTCGTTACTTTTTTAAAATATAATATGTTACTGGCAACAACGTTCATACTAGTTTTGTACAACAACAACAACATACCCAGTCTATTCCCACATAGTGGGGTCTGGGGAGGGTAAAGTGTACACCGACCATACCGCTACCTCCAAAAAAGTAGAGAGGTTGTTTCCGATAGACCCCCGGGTTAGGACCGATAACAGTATAGCAAATCACAAAACATAAATGTGTATAGACTAGGACACTATGCAAACTAAACTAATATTGGTATCTATAAGGTAATATAACAGCCACCAGATACTACTAAAAAACTATCTAACCGAAAACATAGACATCACTCAATACCCATGAATAAGAAACTATAAAAACAAATAAAGAAATGCTCCCACCCCCTAACCTTCTATCCTAATCTGCATCCTCCACATCTTTCTATCAAGGGTCATGTCCTCTATCAGCTGTAACTGCTTCATATCATGACTAATCACCTCCCTCTAATATTTCTTTAGCCTTCCTCTACCCTACCTAAAACTATGTATAGTCAGTGACTCACACCTATGCACTAGAGCATCAGAGCCCCCCGTCCTTATCACGTGCCCAAACCAACGTAATCGTACTTTTCACATCTTGTCCTCCATCGAAGCCACCCCCACCTTCTCCCAAATAATCTCATTTCTCACCTTATCTTTCTTGGTATAGCCACATATCCATCGTAATATCCTCATCTCTGCCACCTTCAACTACTGGATGTGAGAGTTCTTAACTAGCCAATACTCTATTCCATACAGCATAGCCAGTCGGACTGCCACTCTGTAGAACTTACCTTTAAGATTCGGAGGTACCTTTTAATCACATAAAACTCCCAAAGAGAGCCTCTATTTAAACTACCCTTCCCCAATATGATGTGTGACATTGTCGTCAATCTCGTCATTTCCCTAAATCATAGACCCTAGATACTTAAAACTCTTCCTCCTCTGAATGGCCTGAGAGTCCAGCTTCACAACCACGTCAGCCTCCTGCGATATATCACTAAACTTACACTCTAAGTACTCCAACTTGGTCCTTCTCAACTGAAATCGTTTAGACTCAAGAGTCTGTCTCCAAATCTTCAACTTATCATTAACTCCTCCCCAAGTCTCATCGATCAATACCACATCGCCAGTAAATAACATACACCAAGTCGCATCCCCTTAAATATGTCGCGTCAATACATCCATCACCAAGGCAAATAAAAAAAGACTAAGTGTTGATCCCTGGTGCAAACTTATCAAAACTAGAAAGTTCTCTGAATCACCTTCTACCGTCCTCACATGATTCTTTGTGCCATCATACATATCCTAAATCACCCTAGTGTATGCCATGGGCACCCCTCTAACCTTCAAGCACCTCCACAAAATTTAAAAAAAAAACATATTACTTTGGCAAAAATCCCCTTTTTCCTACTAGCACTTGTAGCCCTAAACAAATCTAAATAACTACAGAAATCACATTTTGGCCAAGATTTCTAGGCAGTTATTGTTGGCTTCTATATGTTCTCCATAACAGACAAACTGATTAATTGTGAATATCTCTCTTTCTCTATTTATATATATATATATATATATGTATGTATGTATTTACTACTAATAATAAGAGGGAATAAGCAGGAAACAGGTCGACGCGCCTGCTTGTGCTGCCTGTTTCATCTGTTTCAATCGTGATTTTACTACATCATCGCAAATTAATTATTATAAGTTATTTATGTATTAGAAAATTTATATTCATTATATTTATATCTTTTTTCTTATGTATAAGAGGCAGGAGTTTTTCGTCGTCCTCCTTACCGATCAATTCAGTTGCTTGCTCTGTGATATTACTATATCACTTTTAATTAATTATTGTATGTTATTTAAATTAAAAAATTAATAATATTTAATAAATAAAATAGACATTTATGATATGTCTACTTTAGCTGCTTCAACTATAATTTTACTATATCACCCCTAATTAATTATTGTAAGTCATATAAGTATTGAAAATATTATTATAAAGTCATTTAAGTATTAAAAATATTAATAATATTTAATACTAAATTAGCTTCACATCTTATATGTGAGTCACTTAATTTTTTTCACAGGTATTTTTTATAATATTTTTTTCATAAAACTTTTAATTAGTTATTATAAGTTATTTAAGACATGTCTGCTTCGCTGCTTTAATCATGATTTTATTATATCACCCCTAATTAATTATTACAGTCATCTAAATATTTTGTCATTTAAATGGAAATAGAAGAAAATGTATTATAAATTACAATAATTAAAAAGTTAAATTATTTTTAAAATATATAATTGACTACCAATGACACAAAATTTTGAATAAGAAAAGTAACTTATATTATTTGGAAATTACATAAAATATATTATAAATTACAATAGTTAACTGTTTAAAATGTCTAAAAAAATACTTCGTTATATATTTTAAAAAATTACTATAAATCACAATAATTAACAACTTTAAAAATTTTAATATCAATCTATTTGCTTTGGCACAACTTCATTGGTCCTTTTCCTTTCTTTCATTTTTTTCATTAATTTAAATTTATTTGTCTTATTTTGTTTGTATGGTATATATTTCAACAAAAGTACGAAAAAATTACTATAAATCATAATAATTAATTGCTTAAAAAATTTAAAAGATATAAAATATTTGACTGACTCTCGAAATTATATCAGTATCATTTCAATTGAAATAAAAGAAAGAGTATTATAAGTATAGTAATTAAAATTTTAAATTATTTTTAAAATAGAATTAACTATCAATGTGACAAAATTTTGGACAAAGAGAGTAACATATATCATTTGAAAAGTACATAACAAGTATTATAAATTATAATATTTAACAACTTAAAATATCTAAGAAATTAACTTATTATATATTAAAAAAATAGTATAGATCACAATACTTAAGAACTTAAAAAATTTAAAAGATCTAAAACATTTGTTTGACTCTCGAAATTATATCAGTGTCACTTAAATTGTAATAACTAAAATTATAATTGACTATTAATGCCACAAAAGTTTTGGACAAGAAGAGTAACATGTTATTTGAAAATTACATAAAAAGTATTATAATTACAATAGTAAATAACTTAAAATATAGTTACAAAAATTAATCTGTTATATATTTAAAAAAATAAAAAAGTACAATAAATCATAATAATTAACAGTTTAAAAAAATTTTAATATATAAAATATTTGGTTGACTCTCAAAATTATATTAGTGTCACTTAAATAGTAATAGAGAAGAGGTATTATAAATCTCAATAATAAAAATTTTAAAGTATTTTAAATATATAATTGACTATCAATGTTACAAAAGTTTGAACAAAGAGAGTAACATGTATTATTTGAAAATTAAGTAAAAATCTTATAAATTACAATAGTTAACAACTTAAAATAACTAAAGCATGTTAAAAATATAATTGATTATCTAAATTATATTTGTGTTACATAAATTGAGACTAAAAAATAACATATATTGGGTCCATGCTGGCACGAGCGTTCAACATCTAGTATATATAATAAAGGGCAATAAGCAGATACTTTTTTTACATACCTGCTTGTGTTGCCTGTTTCAGCTGTTTCAATTGTAATATTATTATATTACCCCTAATTAATTAGTATATTTTATTTAAGTATTAAAAAAATTATAATATTTAATAAAAAAATATAAAATAGACATAAGATAATAGTAATTTTATTATATCACTTCTAATTAGTTATTATAAGTCATTTAAGATATGTCTTCAATGCTTCAATCGTGATTTTATTATATCAATCCTAATTAATTATTATGGTTGCATTAGACAATTAATAATATTTCATAAAATAGACACAAAATGATATGTCAACATAAAACAATCGATTGACTATCGAAATCATATTAGTTCTACATAAACTAACTTTCGTATATCACTTCTAATTAGTTAAGTATTATAAGTCATTTAAGACATGTCTTCTTTGCTTCTTTAATTGTGATTTTATTATATCACCCCTAATTAATTACTATGGTCGCATTAGAAAATTAGTAATATTTCATAAAATAGACACAAAATGATATGTCAACATAAAATATTTGATTGACTATCGAAATTATATTAGTACCACACAGGATCTCTTTCAAAATTATATCAGTGTCACTTAAATTGAAATAGCAAAAAAATATTATATATCACAATAATTAAAAATTAAAATTATTTTAATAATTAATTATCTAAATGAGATAAAAACACGCGGACCTCTAAATAGCCATAATCTTTTTGCCATAATTGTGAAAAGACTTTAATAGCTTTTTCTCTTAAAAACAATAATAAATCTTTTGTTATTTCCAAAATTGAAAAAGTCAAGTGCAACATTAATTCTTTAACAGCTAAGAACGTCAAGAGTTTATTACTCTCTTGTGCATTATACGATTTGGGATGCAATAATGAAATTTCTATTCTTTTCCCTTTTGTAAAAATTAAGTTTTCTAATTTGATTGCTATATCAATTAATTATTAATTATTTTTCTTATATAATTTCATGATCACTTTTATTGAGGCAAAATTTCATTGTCACTTATTACTGTGAATGTGGAGTTAAAGCTACCATATTAGAATAATTATTACTATATGTCTTAAGGAACTTGAGCTTGACGTTCATGCCCCGGTCTGTATTTGGACCCTCTCTCTAACGGCTCTCTCTAACGGCTCATCTCTCTTTCTCCCTACCCTCTCTGTCTCTCTCGCCCCGGTCCCCGACCCCCGTCGCCGTTGCCGACCGTCAGCGCCGACTCGACCCGACCTCCGGTCCTCAGCGTCAACCTTTCTTCGCCGCTCTAACGGCTCTCTCTCTCTCTAACGGCTCTCTCTCTCTCTCCCTACCCTCTCCCCCTCTCTCTCGCCCCGGTCCCCGGCCCCCGTCGCCGTCGCTAACTTTCGGCGCCTACCGACCCGACCGCCGGCCCCGACCACTGGTCCCCGTCGCCGACCCCCGTCGCCGCTCCCCGCTCCATCGCCGACCTCCGGTTCCAAGCCGCTTCCCCCCCTCCTGATGTTCATACCCCCCCCACCCCCACCCTTTTCTGTCTATACCCCCTCCCTCCCCCCCCCCGGTGGGGTACACCAGCCCTCCCCTCCACCTCGGCCTCCAACCAGCCGCCGCCCGGTCTTCAGCCGCCAACTCGGTCTCTAACAGCCGAAGCTCGGTCTTCAGTCGCAGCTCCGTCTGCACCCGCCGCTCTGTCTCCAGCAGCCGCAGCTCCATCTCAGCACCGAAATCCCCCGGAAGTCGGTCAACGCTGGGATTGGTTTTCGACTTGGTCTACAAGCATAATCCGGTGACTTCTAACCTTTGTTATTTCATTCTTCGTATTATGCTAGTAGTAGCCCCTGTACCTTGACTTACGTGGGATTTGTGGATATTGTCTGTTGTCTATTGTTGCTGTTGATGTGGTCATTTCATGCACTGCTTTGGATTGGGTTATCGGCTGGGAATCTGTATTTAGGGTTGTGGGTGTTGAGTCCAGTGGTGTTTGCCCCCTAATTGAGTATAGTTTTATTTCGGGAGTATTTCTTTGAATTTGTGTGAGCCTTGTATTTCTTGTTGCTGCTTTGCTACTACCATCGTGTATATTTGTATATTTTCTTATACTTTCGTGTAGTTGTGGCTGTGGGCGGTAATGGGTGGATAGGGTCATGTCCGAGGGGGTTGAGGCGTGGGGACGTGGTGGGGGCAGGGGATGAGGAAAGGGCGGGAGTGGGAGGGAGGCCAAGGTTTGGCCGCGAGGGGGGTAGTGGAAGGCGTGTGGATAGTGACGGTAGGCTGAGGGTTGGGTCTTGGAATATAGGGACCCTTCAAGGTAAGTCCATAGAGCTTGTGAAGATTCTTAGGAAGAGGAGGATCAACATTGCGTGTGTTTAAGAGACCAAGTGGGTAGGGTCTAAGGCTAGGGATGTGGATGGTTACAAGCTGTGGTACTCTGGGAGCGAGAGGTGTAGGAATGGAGTTGGCATCTTAGTAGATAAAGAGCTTAAAGGTCAGGTAGTAGAGGTGAAGAGGATCAACGATAGGTTGATGACTATTAAGTTGGTCATTCGGGAGTTTACCCTGAACGTGTGTAGTGCTTATGCGCCGCAAGTGGGATCGGAGGGGGAGGAGAAGATGCGGTTTTGGGTGGCTTTGGAGGAAGTGGTGAGAGGCGTGCCTAGTTCGGAGAAGATTGTTGTAGCAAGGGATTTCAACGGGCACATCGGGGCGTTACCGGGAGGCTTTGGTGATGTGCATGGTGGTTTTGGTTTTGGGGAGAGAAATGAAGAGGGGGCTACCCTATTGGAGTTTGCGAGGTACTTTGGGCTGGTGGTGGTGAACTCGGGCTTCCCGAAGAAGGACGAGCACCTGATCACCTTTCGAAGCGCGATAGCCAGGACCCAGATTGACTTTTTGTTGCTTAGGAAAGGGGATAGGGCGTTGTGTAAGGACTGTAAAGTCATCCCGAGTGAAAATCTTTTGACCCAGCATAGGCTCCTGGTTATGGATTTGGGTATAAAGAAGAATAGAAAGAGAAGGAGTAAGGAGTGTAGACCTAGAATTAAGTGGGACGGCCTGGCGCCAGTGAATGCGTGGGAGATAGGGGAGAAGTTGGCGGGAATGGGGGTGTGGGAGTGTGGGGGGACATGGATAGTATGTGGGACAGGGAGGCAAGGTGCATCAGGGAGAATGCAAGTGAGGTGTTGGGTGTTTCTAGGGGCCGGGCCGGGCACCATCGAGGGGATTGGTGGTGGAATGAAGAGGTGGAGAAAAAAGTGGGGACCAAGAAAGGGGCGTATGCTAAGTTGGTGGAGAGTAAGGACGAAGAGAAGAAGCGGGTAAACAGGAAAGAGTACAAGCTAGCGAGGAAGGAGGCTAAGTCAGCAGTCACGGCAGCTAAGACGGCCGCTTTTGAGAGCTTGTATGCAGGGTTACAGGGGAAAGGAGGGAAGAAAAAGTTGTTTAGACTCGCTAGGGAGAGGAAAGGTTGTGACCTCGATCAGGTGAGGTGCATTAAAGGGGAGGACGGTAGAGTGTTGGTGGAGGATGGCTATATTAAGAATAGATGGCAGTCGTACTTTCATAGGCTCTTGAATGACGAAGGGGATAGAGCTATTGTGTTAGGGGAACTGGAGCACTCAGAGGAGTGTCAGGATTTTAGCTATTGTAGACGTTTTAAGGTAGAAGAGGTTAGACAGGCTGTTCGCAGGATGCGAAGGGGTAGGGCGACGGGGACGGATGAGATACCGGTGGAGTTTTGGAAGTTCGTTGGAGAGGCTGGTGTAAGGTGGTTGATTGGATTGTTTAATGAAATCTTCAGGACCGCAAAGATGCCCGAGGCTTGGAGGTGGAGTACCATGATCCCTCTCTATAAGAATAAGGGTGACATTCAGAGTTGCAATAACTATAGGGGGATTAAGTTATTGAGTCACTCTATGAAGATCTGGGAGAGAGTGGTCGAGGTGAGGCTGAGACGGATAGTGTCTATTTCAGAAAACCAGTTTGAATTTATGCCCGGCCGCTCGACGACGGAGGCAATCCACCTGGTACGGAGGTTGGTGGAACAGTATAGGGAAAGGAAAAAGGATCTGCACATGGTGTTTATCGACCTGGAGAAGGCTTACGACAAAGTCCCCAGGGAGGTGCTTTGGAGATGCTTGGAGGTGAGTGGAGTACCGCTGGCATATATCAGAGCAATTAAGAATATGTATGATGGAGCGAAAACTCAAATGAGGACGGCGGGAGAAGACTCAGAGCATTTCACTGTCCTGATAGGATTGCATCAGGGATCAACTCTTAGTCCCTTTTTGTTTGCGTTGGTGATGGATGTGTTGACGGGCGTATTCAAGGGGAGGTGCCGTGGTGTATGCTTTTTGCAGATAATGTAGTTCTGATAGATGAGACTCGAGGGGGTGTGAATGACAAATTAGAGGTGTGGAGGCAAACTCTTGAGTCTAAAGGGTTCAGGGTGAGCAAAAGCAAGACAGAGTATGTGAAATGCAAGTTTAATGACTTGAGGCGGGAGAATGAGGTAGTAGTAAAGCTGAAAGCACAGGAGGTATGTAAGAGGGATAGTTTCAAGTATCTTGGGTCCGTGATCCAGAGTAACGGTGAGATTGACAAGGATGTCTCGCACCGTATTGGGGCGGGATGGATGAAGTGGAAGCTCGCATCGGGGGTGCTGTGTGATAAGAAGGTGCCGCCCAAGCTTAAAGGAAAATTCTACAGGGTGGTAGTCCGTCCGGCCTTGTTGTATAGAGCGGAGTGTTGGCCAGTTAAGAACTCCCACATCCAAAAAATGAAGGTGGCAGAAATGCGGATGTTGCGCTGGATGTGTGGGCTGACTAGAGGGGATAGAGTTCGGAATGAGACTATCCGGGAGAAGGTTGGTGTGACTGCAGTGGAGTGCAAGATGCGGGAAGCCCGATTGAGATGGTTCGGACACGTGAAGAGGAGGGGCATGGATGCCCCGGTCCGTAGGTGTGAGAGGCTAGCGTTGGATGGTTTTAGGCGGGGTAGGGGTAGGCCGAAGAAGTATTGGGGTGAGGTGATTAGGCGGGACATGGAGCAGTTACAGCTCACCGAGGACATGACCCTAGATAGGAAGGTCTGGAGGACGCGAATTAGGGCAGAGGACTAGGACCAGTTTGGGTCGCTAGTGTAGGGAATTACTTGGTGGGGGTTTTATTCCTGTTATGATTCCGTGTTCCGTGTTCCATGTTTTATTACGAATCTGTGTGCTTTTTCCTGTTTTATATTACTTATGGGTGTCGTATTTATGTTATGTAATCTGCTTCTGTGCTTTACTATGTGTTTGTATGGTATCTCGTGCCTTGAGCCGGGGGTCTATCGGAAACAGCCTTTCTACTTCTTTAGAGGTAGAGGTATGGACTGCGTACATCTTACCCCCCCAGACCCCACTAGGTGGGAATACACTGGGTTTGTTGTTGTTGTTGTTGTTGTCTTAAGGAACTTTAAATATTTTTAATTTTCTATTTAAGTTATTAATGTATATTGTATGGTGTTTTATCTTCACAATTAAAAAAAGTTAAAATTTTGATATATATTTGATTTATTCAGATCTACTTTGAAGTGAAAAAATGGTCCAATACATACTAAAAAAGATCAATTAGGTAGAATTTTCATGAATATTAATTAGTTACATCACTAATTATAAAAAACATAAAAATAAATTAAATATTTTAATTAACTAAACCAATGCAAACTAGAGAATTGACATCTAACACTGTTATTATTTTTGTGTTGAATTGAATTTCATTTGTTAATATTAATATTGATTTATTTTTTATTTCAACTTTCTTTGAATTACTAATATCTGTAGACTGTAAAATTTTATTCTAAATTCAAGCCTAAAATAATATGTAAAAATAAAAATTATGAAAATAAAATTTAAAAAGTATGTATAATTACATTAAAATAGATATTTTATGTACAAATATTTGCAAAAATGAATAAATGTAATGTCGGGTTGATTTCAACTTTGACCTTTTGTAGTTAAAACTAAATCAAATTAATTTTGGTTAGAGTTTCTTTTCAGTAGAAAACTAGGTCACACCAATTACTTAATTAGTGATCATATTTAAACATATTAATTAATAAAATTACTTAATTAAAGGTCATATTAATAACAAATATAAAAAATGAATTGTAAGTTATCAAATCGGTGTAAAATTGGAGTGTAACATTACATTATAATAGTATGGTTCTTTTTGGTTGTTGTTAGCTAGAGTCGACACATATGAATTATATGGAGTTTGACATGTGACAATGTCTATTATGTCTAAAGTGTTTTGAATTTTAATTGTGACATTTGAGATATTTTTGAATTACATTTAAAATTTTATTTAAATATAATAATTAATAAAATTATTTATTTAGAGGAAAAGTTCGTTACAAATATATAAGTAATAATTCTTAAGTAATCAATTTGACTTACATAGATGTGTAAGACTACAACATTAATGTTGTCTGTTTATCATCCTTTATAAGTGAGATAAATAAATTACAAATGCCAATTTAAGTGGCACAATGCTTAGATAATCATAATAATTAATTAAGGGTAATATAGTAAAATTATGATTGAAGCAACGAAGCGGACATGTCTTAAATGACTTAAAGCAACTAATTAAAAGTAATATAACAAAATTACTATATAAAATATTTGTGAAAAATTTTTAAGTGGGTATATAAGAGTCAAGTTAATTTAAATCATTAAGAGTTAATTTATCATTTTATGTCTATTTTACTTTTATGTTAAATATTATTAACATTTTCATACTTAGATGACTTATAATAATTAATTAAGAGTGATATTTAGTAAAATGAAGGTTGAAGCAGCTAAAACAGACATGTCATAAATATTTATTTCTTAAATTAAATATTATTAATTTTTTAATACATAAATAACTTATAATAATTAATTAGGGGCAATATAGTAAAATTATGGTTGAAGCAACTGCTGACAAGCATGTTGAAATTGCGAAAAAATTAAGTGGGTCTATAAAAGACTTCATGTCAATTTAAATCATCAAGGGTTAATTTATCATTTTATGTCTATTATATCTGTTTTATTAAATATTGTTAACTTTTTAATATTTAGATGACTTATTATAATTAATTAAGGATGATACTTAGTAAAATGATGGTTGAAGCATACATATCATAAATATTTATTTTTTAAATTAAATATTATTATTTTTTTAATACATAAATATTTATAATAATTAATTAGGGGTGATATAGTAAAATCATTATTGAAGTAGTTGGCACACATGTCGAAACCGCTGCATCTATAATATAGAAATTTGACATAAGTTATTTGTGAAATTTCACATTTATATAGATACTAGACATTAACGGGCCCGTTCTATTTTTTGTCTCAATTTATGTGACATAGATATAATTTAGATAATCAATCATTAAAATAATTTAAATTTTTAATTATTGTAATTTATAATACTTTTGTTCTATTAAAATATAATTTTTACAATATATCGATATTTACCATATTTAAAGTATTTTGAATTGTGACTATCGACATTGAAATATTTTCAAATTATATTTAAATAAAACGTAAATTTTTTAAAATGTAATAATTAATAAAATTGCTTAATTAAAAGACATCTTAATAACAAATATGAAAATTAATAAACTTAAGTTCTATTTATTAATATTTTTTTAATGTGTCCTTTAATTAAGTAATTTTATTAATTATTTACATTTGTTATTTATATGTACTTTAATTTGATATTTTCTAAATAGTACACAAAATTGTGATCAAATAATTTTTGTGTTCTAAACTTTAAAGATAGAATATTTTTATGTCACAAATATATTAATTTTTAAAGTTAAATGACGTTTATGTTTGAATTTTTTTATGTGATAGAATCAATGTTAGGTGATAGCAAATAAATTTTACCTATCTTTAATTTTAGTTATTCAATTTTTCAATTCTTTTTAATTTTCACCTACAACCTGTCTAATTTAAGTGAAAAAATTATTTTCATGATAAAATTTAATTTAGCAATAATAACCTCAGCTTGCAGCCATAATAAATTATTTCAAAAAAATATTATAATTAATCAATATTTCTACTTCAGGTTATTAAGAAATGTAAAAACATTTAAATGTGGACATAGTTAATTTTTATTTAGAGTACTAAGAAATTATGACAATGGTTAGTTTAATAGCTATAACGAGTGATTATTTTGGGTTGATGTTTACTAGGGCCAACAATTATGAACTCTATGATTTTTATAATGTGTTAATATCTATCATGTCTAAAGAATTTTGAATTTAGACAATCGTCTTAGAAAAAAATTTTAATTATATTTTAAAAGTATTTAAATATGTTTTTTGGTTTTTTTAAACACAAAAATAAAATTACTTAGTTAAAGTTCATATTAATAACAAATGTAATTAATGATTCACCGGTTAATTATTATATTTTTAATTCACCAGTTAACAAATATAATAACTAAAGTACATAGGATCTCAAGACTATAACATTAATGTGTGACTTTTTTGAATTGATGTTTAACCAAATCGACTTTTTTTAAACTATATGATTTTTATTTTGTATCGATATCTATCATGTTTAAAGTAATTTGAGCTTTGACTATCACTATTGAAATATTTTTAAACAATTTTTTTTAAAAGAACTATTCAAATATGTAGTTTAAATTTATATAAACATAAAAATTAATATAGTTCCTTAATTAGAAGTCATATATATTAATAAAAATATAAATAATGGTTTCTAAGTTATCAAATCGGCGTAAAATAGTGATGAAAGACTACAACATCAATGTGTGACACTCTTAAGTTATTGTTAATTAAAGTCGACACTTATGAACTATATGATTTTTATAACTTGTCAATGTCTACCACGTCTAAAGTGTTTTAAGTTTTTATTGTTTTTATTAAAACATTTTCATATTATATTAGAAATTGTTTAACTATGAAAACTTTTAGTTTTAAAACTCGTAAATATTTTTTATTCTTTTCTTTATGTATTTTTCTAATAATTTATATATCATTTAAGTGTAAGACTAACATGGGGTAATATTTTTTTTTCTACTAAGAAAATTTTTATGAGAAATTTTCAAATGTTTTGTTGACTTCTTTACACTCTACTTCTAAAAATAGATAGAAAAGATTTGAAATGTAAAATAAAAACTATTTGAATTATCATGAGAAAAATTATAGCATAATTAAAATTCTACAACTGAATTCATAAAAAAATAATTAACTTTTTGTATTGAAAATTTTGATAATTGCTTATTTTATATAATACTAAACTGTAAATCATATTTCAACAAAAACAAAAATCTAAAAGATATTCAAAATTTTGATAGGTTTTAAGATATATACATATCTATACCTCCTATTTATCTATATGAAATAAAGAGATATAAAATTTAAAATTAAAGATTAAAAAAATAAGAATTATTTATATGCTAAAACGCCTAATTAAGTAGATATGATACATAAATATATAATGTTGAATTAAAAATTTCAGATAAAACTACTTTGGTCACACTGATTTTGGACATATGAGAATATAATTAATTAATTTTATATTATTATTTTTATTCTAGACTATTATTTTCAAGCAATAAGTACTATGCAATCATATTTATGAAAATTATGTTAATTTGCCCATTCTCATGTATTGGGAAAGAATAATAAAATAAGTAATGAAAGAATTTTAAATTTAAGATGAAAGGGGCAAAAATGTTCAAAAGATTACTAGTTTATAGTGTGAATAGAATTTATTACTATTATGGCCAAATTTTATGGTCAAAAGAATTTTTCCTTTTTTTTTTTGTCTTTAGCCAATATTTCTCCCTTTTTATTCAAAAACTAAACCTATCTTTTCAACAATTTTAATTTTGGTTCTCCATTTGTACGCACTCCTTCCCAGTGTCTTTCACTTTTGTTTGCAGTCACGATCTACAAGGAATTGCAATTTTGTGTTTTTGTTTGGTGATTTTAGGTTATATTTTTATTTTGAATTCGTTGTGGTGGGTTTGAATTTACTATCAAGAAGGAAAGTACATTGTTCGTTTTGAAGTTCCGATAGGTCGAAGTAATTGAAATTCTTGTTTCTGTTAGTAGTAGCTACCAACTTAGATGATCTTGGAACTTCTACTTTCTAGGTTTTCTTAACATAACTGTGGACGACAAATTTTGCAATTTTCTTCCAATTATAAATGGACTGTCTCTAAAGTCAGTCAGTGTTCAAGAATGTGTTTGCATTGTTGCATAATGCGGTGATGCAAAGCAGTGTAAGCCCCTAGCTGTGTGTGGCTGATGCGGACCAATCTTACAGAAGCGAGCGCCTCACAAGGTTATGTGAGATGCAACTCGATCCAAAATGCAACCCGATACGAGCGCATCATACTAATTTTATTGTTACAGCCTGTTTGGATGGTGGTTTGTCATGGTTTCATAATGTATGGTATGGTGTAGTATGGTGTGGTACAGTATCATGTTTGGATGGACTGTATCGTTCACTGCGGTTTAATAATAGATTTTTTGTTTGGTTTGATGGTATGGTACGGTGTGGTAACAGGTAAATTTACTAAAATGCCTCTAATTGTAATACATTTGAGATATCAACTCTTTTATCCATATCAGTGCTAGCGTAACTAGTTGTCCTTTCTTTCTTGATGCTTTTCATAGCTACCCGATGATCCTTTTAAGACGCCAAATTCACAAGGGTATTTGCTAAACAAAGGTTTGACGAACGCAAACTAATGCAATCGGGAAGTACTTCCCAATCAATAAAACAATTGGTATACATGTATGTATCTTAGAGTTCAAAAATCACTTCCCATGTATATGCTTTTTGTGCATTCACTCTGTTTCCCTCCATTTCAATTTTCAAATTTTTTTTATTGAATTGAGTTTTTATTGGCATTAAAAACTACTACTATTAAATAATTGTGATCATTTTTCTCTCTTTGAATTTTTATATTGCTAATAGGAAGTCTTGCAATCTTCGATCTTGTTAACAAATACGTAGTTTTAGCATGTATTTTGTTGATAAGGATAAAATAAAATTAAAAAAAATTATATAAGGGTATAGTTGGAAAAGAAAAATGAAAACCATGACACACCACCAATTTGGTGGTTCAATAAATTGCTTCATTTCATGGTTATCAAACTATGGAATAGTAACATACCATACCACTATTTTTAGAAAACCATGAAAACAAACATGATTCCCATGGTAACCATACCATACCATAGGAAACCACCATCCAAACAGGCTGTTAGAGTCAATTTTGAATTAAAAAAAAAAAAGTTGCTTCATATTTGATTTTATACGAGTATTTAGAGTCAATTTTAAAATTATAGAAAAAAAGACAATTGTTGCAACTTCTTCTTCAACTTCTTGATGAAGTAGATGAACTTTAGAAGAACAAGAACTAAATATTGAAGAGTATTAATTTTGATTTGATTTTTCTTTTTGTTTCTACTTTGTTTTGCTGTTTTGCTGAACTATTTTGCTATTGTTGTTTGTGTTGTTTTGCTATTTTGTAGTAGATATTTTGGTGATCAAATATGTGATTTTGGTATTTCATTTAAATTTTTGCTTATATATTATCTTTATTATTGAATATATAGTTATTACGATTTTTTCAGTTCTTTGAAACTGTTTGGATGCTCTATTTAGTAGGTATTTGGCCATGAAAACTAAAAATTTTTAAAATTAGAGTTGTGTTTGGTGATGTCTTTTTTAAAGATTTTTTTTAGACTTTTGAAAAATCTTTTTTAAATATAAATTTATGTCCCCAACGTTTAAAAGTTATCAAAATCACTCAACTACTAATTTACCTACTAACATGCAATCAAATGTAATTCTTATATATAGATACTTCCATTACTCGAATTAAGTTTGCATTAACAAATGTTGAAATGCAAAAATTGAAGAAAGATAGAGTTGAAACAAAATTGAAAAACATAATGCAAAAATGTCTTAGATGCAATTTCAGCTGAAAGATGGTGATATTTTTGTATTAATCACGGTTCAGGCAGCAATTATGGAAAAAAACATTATTAATTGCATCAATGACTAAACACTTAAAACTTTTAAATATTATGAGGGCTTTGTGTAAAAATTTAAAAAATTGAGATTATATGTAGTAATAATAATAATAATAAAAGTTAGAATTGGAGTTAGAAAATAGTGAAAACAACAAAAAGTTGTTTTCACTTTTCAGAAAACAATTACGAAATAATTTTTGAAATTTTTATGGCCAAACACCATAACTGTAATAAAATGAAAAAAAAATTCCAAAAAAAGAAAATATTTTGTATGGCCAAATGGCTTCTTAGTCTTTTTTTTTTTTTTTAAATTGCACTTCATCATTTCAATGATGCACTCACATTACTTTATGCTTCACATAATGCGTGATGCGGAGCCTTAGATACTTGTTTTCGCTTCACACTTCACTGAACACTGGTCGCAGCAAAAGGAAATGTCTATTGAATTTTAGAGTAATAGCCATAGAAGATGCTATTATGAGTGTCTTGAGGGACGTTGGGCGCTGGCAAATCTGGCAATGAAAAGATCTGGAGATGGGGATTTAGGCATATAAGTGAATGCACATGAAGAAAATGACAAATAGGGGGAGTTAAATGAAGCTCTAATAGATAATATTGTAGCTGAAATAGAGAAATTGCAGAGAGTGTTTTGGGCGGATTGAAATGACTAAAAAGGTCACCATTTATATTGAGCAGCAAAGAATTGTTAAGGCTTTTAGGGAAATTAAAATACGGGGAAAATGCTAATATACTATCTTCATGTAGTAGTTTAAATAAAACTAGTTTAGCATACGTGCTTTGCACGTGCATCTCACGTAAAAGAATAATATTTTAAAAAGTAACAATTGACATTAAAATAATGTGTCATAAGAAATTAAGGTAAAATTAACATTAAAAATTATTACTATTGTTTTATCTAATATATATATATATATATATATTATGTGTATCGTAATGTATATTATTCCCAAACGTATAAAAATTCTATTAATATTTCATGTAGATTTAATTGTATTGATATAAATCATAATGATACTGTGTGAAATATCTATTTTATTTTATATTCATTTTAAGATATTTTCGTGAGTTCTATATAAGATTATATTAATACAGTAAAAGCCAAAACAAATATGTGTAATATATATATATATATATATATATATATATATATATATAACATTATATTATTTCGAATTCCTAAACGTTAGAAAATTTAATACAAAGACTCTTAATAGACTTCAAAAATTTGAAATGGAACTACAACGAATTAGTACTCTACTATAGGACAACAAAACAAACTTTAAACTTCTAAAGTCCTAAATGTTAGAAAAAGATTCTTATAAGGAAAGAAGTAGTTTTATTTTAGGACTTTCTACCTAGTTCAAATAAAGAAAAAAATTAATAATAAATTTTTAAAACTAATTTCAAAGTCGTAAATATTTTTAAAAATAATTAAATAATTGTTAAAATGTGAAATCAACTTTAAAGAGTAAAGAAAATGAGCACGTTTTGTAAAGAGGCGAAGAATACACGAACTTCATATTTAAATATATAAATCTCTCGTTCAACCCAAATTAATTTGTAACAAAACAACCATGCCTCCAAGAAACTATAATTAAAGAGGAAAATAAATGAATATCAGTTCAATAAAAATAAAACAAATTAAAGAACCAAAAGTTTATCCATAAAATTGTCTAAAGATTAATAGAAACAAACCTCAGGATAGCACAATTCCTAGGAGTTTTAATGGAAAACTCAAATTTGTAATTTTGATTTTGAAACTGTATTTTTGATATTTGAATTATTGTTAGTCGAATTCCGCATCTGAATTCATATTCTCGAATCTTAAAACTGAGATCATGAAAGATCCAACATCTAGATTCTATCGAACATCTGTATTCGAGTCAAAATAACTTACCATTGAGAAGTCAAAAACCTCATTAGTATAATAAATGATATATTATATAACAGAACAATTGGGTAGTCAAATGACTTAACCCTAAAATCAAAATTCAACTTACTTTATATTCAAGAACAACGGGCCTATCTGTATCCGAGTCAAAATAACTTACCATTGAGAAGTCAAAACCCTCATTAGTATAATAAATGATATATTATATAACATAACAATTGGGTAGTCAAATGCCTTAACCCTAAAATCAAAATTCAACTTACTTTATATTCAAGAACAACGGGCCTAGTATACTAATGTAGTTCAGGTTTTATAGTGATCTAATAGTATACACCTAGTATGCTTTGGCAATTTAAACTATTACTTTGAATAAAAAAACATGCTTACAAGTTACAACGCATCATCTATTACATAAAGTTATTTAAATTGATAATAGAAATTAAAATTACCTCTGAAAAACTACTTGATCATATTTTGTATGCATGATAGCCATTAGAGCCTGTATAAAAAAATGGGGGGGGGGGGGGGAATCTTTCAAAAATAGCCACATTTTGCTGAAAAACTCACCCTTCATAGCCATATTTTACATAATTACCATTTGTAGTCGTTGTATTCAATTTACGCTCGATGTATTCAATTTTATCAATAGTCTGTATTCATATAAAATATAAATACAGTACCATTTAGTTGTTGTATTCGATCCACAGCCGTTGTATTCACTTTTACTCAGTGTTCTGTATTCGTAAAAACATAAATACACTACATATTTAGTTTTGCCAAAACACTACCATTTTTTTCTTTTTTATTTTTTTATATTTTTTCTTTTTCGTGTTTTCATCATTTTTTCTTCTTTTTTTTTCTAATTTTTCCTATTTTTATTTTTTCCCCTCTTCTATCTCTTTTTTTTCTTTTCTTTTTTATACTTATTTTCTTTATCATTTTTTTCATCTATTTTATGTTTTTTGCATTTTTAAAAAATATAACTACTCGAGCACAAGTCATTGAGGATAACATAAATACCATGATTGTTTATCCATTTGTAGTCATGCCGTCATTTATATTTTTATATTCATTGATACAACTATATTTGTATTTGTATTTTAAAGTTCACGCTTATATTTGTATTTTGTAGTTCGCGTTTATATTTGTATTTTATAGTTCACACTTGTATTTGTATTTGTTAGTTCGCACTATCATTTATATTTTATATAATTCGCACTTGTATTTTAAAGAACTGTTTTGTATTTGTATTTTATAATTGATTGTATATTATATTGGATTATATTTGTATTATGATTTTATTGTATTTGTATAGTTAGATTATATTTGTATTTGTATTCTATTTTCATCGATGTCTTTTTATTTTTAAAGAATTATTTTGTATTTGTAAGTTGATTGCATATTGTATTTAGCCGTGATTATGTACAATTTATCATTGTATTTGTATACAAATAAGTAAATGTATTTTCTTGATTCTAAAATATATAAATATGCAATATATCATTTGATACAAATGTACTATTTTGTATTTGTATGTCAAAATTATTATTCGTATTTGTAAATAAATATCACTTGATACAAATACGATTACAAACAAATAAAACCAAAGATTTTAAAAATACAAATACATATTGTATTTTTATAAAAAATTAAATTATATTTATTTGTATCAATAAATACAACTTGTATAAATAAATACAAACAAGTATTCGTAAAAAAAAAAATCAATCGTTCCTTTTCAATAATTAAAAAATATAAATGATAGTTCACACTTGTATCTATATGTTATAGTTCGCATTTGTATTTGTATTTTATAGTTTCCACTTGTATTTGTATGTTATAATTCGCCTTTGTATTTGTATTTTATAGTTCACACTTGTATTTGTGTTTGTGTTTCCTAGTTCGCACAAACGAAAAAAAGGAGAAAAATAAAAAGAAAAAAAAGGAGAAAAATGTGAGAAAAAATACAAAAAAGGAGAGTAATAGAAAATAGAGAAAAAATAAAAAACAAAGAAGGAAAAAAATAAAAAGGAAAAGAAGAAAAAGAAAAAGAAAAAAAAGACAACGAAAAAGAAAATATTGAAAAAAGAAAGAAGAAAGAGAAAACAAAAAAAGGAAAAGAAAAAATGAAAAAAAAAAAGAGTAATAGAAAATAGACAAAAAAAATAAAAAAAAGGAGAAAAATAAAAAGAAAAAAATACAAAAGAAAAAAATAAAACAAAAAAGAAAAAATGAAAACATATTTCACACTTGTATTTGTATTTTCTA
Organism: Capsicum annuum; assembly: GCF_002878395.1. Classification (NCBI taxonomy): domain Eukaryota; kingdom Viridiplantae; phylum Streptophyta; class Magnoliopsida; order Solanales; family Solanaceae; genus Capsicum; species Capsicum annuum. The sequence goes on along the minus strand of NC_061122.1, from coordinate 148,717,415 downwards.
GTTCGCATAAATGAAAAGAAGGAGAAAAATAAAAAGAAAAAAAGGAGGAAAAATACAAAAAAACGAAGGAGAGTAATAGAAAATAGAGAAAAAAAAAATGAAAAAAAGAAAAAAAAAAGAAGAAAAAGGAAAAAAGACAAAATGGAAAAAAGACAACGAAAAAGAAAAAATTGAAAAAAGAAAGAAGAAAGAGAAAACAAAAAAAAGAAAAGAAAAATGAAGAAAAAAGAAAAAAAAGAGTAATAGAAAATAGACCAAAAAACAAAAAAAAGGAGAAAAAAGAAAAAGAAAAAAAATACAAAAGGAAAAAAATAAAACAAAAAATAAAATATTAAAACATATTTCACACTCGGATATATGTTTGCTAGTTCGCATAAATGAAAAGAAGAAAAAAAAATTTTAAAAAAAAAAGAAAAAAAGGAGAAAAAATGTGAGAAAAAATACAAAAAAAAAAAGAAGGAGAGTAATAAAAAATAGAGAAAAAAAAAGGAAAAAAATAGAAAGAAAAGGAAGAAAAAGAGAAAAAATAAAAAATAAAAAAAATACAACTAAAAAGAAAAAATTGAAAAAAGAAAGAAGAAAGAGAAAACAAAAAAAGGAAAAGAAAAAATGAAGAAAAAGGAAAAAAAAGAGTGATACAAAATAGACAAAAAAAAAGGAAAAAAAGAAAACGAAAAAGGAAAAATTGAAAAAAGAAAACGAAAAAAAAGGAAAAGAAAAAATGAATGAAAAAATGAAAAAGAAAAAAAAAGGAAAGTAATAGAAAATAGAGAAAAAGAAAAAAATACATGAGAGAGACTGAATTGTAATTATGAAAAATTAATAGGCAAGAGGAGGCTATGAATTGTAATTAATTGAAACTAGGCTAAATAAGGTAATTAGGAGTCAATATTGACTAAGTTATGTAATTATCCCAAAAAAGAACAACCACTAAACTCTATTAATAAATATAACGATTATATGCTAAATCTCATAATTTGTTCACAATTATAATAATTGTTATCAACAAAAATTTAAAAGAGAATTCATATAACGGAGAAGGTTAGAAAACCCTAAAGAATCCAAGAAGAAAATTTTAATTAATTATCAATAAAAATAAGAGGAATAAGAAAATAATGTAGAAGTAGAAGAACTATAGGATATTTTTCTAGTAAAATTTGATGAAATAACTATTTAAATATAATTGTAAACATTTCTTTTTTTATATAAGGTAAAATTCTAATTGATTTAGAAGTATTAAATATTATAATTTTTTTTAGCTAAATAAGATATATTTTTTCTTTCTATGCATTTTTTTTTTTAAAAAATATATTCTGGTTCCTAAAATTTTTTCCTCAAAAACTTGCTTAGGCATCTTTTTTTTTTCATGCGTTTTTTTAAAGCTTATAAATTTGGTTCTTATTTTTTTTTCTTTCCGTAGATAGTTTTTTTTCCTAAATATTGTGTAGGACTCCTAACAAAAAATTTCACACATTAGTTCTTTTTAGATACGGGATTCTTCCTTTTTTTTTCCCTCTATCCTAAATATTTGAATAATAATTTAATGATAATTATTTTTTTTTTAAAAAGACGATTTTATCTATTGCGGGGTGTTTTAATAAAGGGCAAAAAGTTCAAACCGCTTTTAAGGATCTTCACACTTTTAATATATTATAGATTATAAATATAGATATAGATATAGATATAGATTATAGATTATAGATTATAGATAATAATTAATAAAATAGTCAAATATATGGTGGCTATTTATAAAAGTTTCCTTAACTTTAAATTAAATTATAAAATATATCGAATTTCTGTATATTTTAGGTGACGCATGTATTTCAAATACACAAACTCGTGTGTACTGAGACTGTGTATGTAGGACGACATATACGAGATTATGTATCTAAGGCTGAGATACATAAATACACATTAATTGAATAAGACATATGGTTAGAGACCTACCGTCGTCGTTAGCGACATTGCATGAATCTCACCTGAAAATTCATGTATTCCAAATTTTATGAATCTGACCGAAAAATTCATTGATTTGGCCGAAATTTTATGGATCTCATTGAAAAATTTATGGATATGGCCGAACTTCCATGGATATCGTCGAAATTTCATGGATCTGACCGAAAAATTTATGGATCTGGCCAGAATTCCATGAATACATATAATTTTTGTTTGTGTATCTCTAGATACACACGACTTTTTGCTGGTATGGAGTTGATATTGACAAAACTTTTGGTATGTTTTGTAATTATAGACCAAATCTCCTACATTTTTGTTATTTTCCCTTAGCAAAGCTTATAAATATATATATATATATATATATATATATATATATAGTTACACATTTATCCAAAATACTTGATAATTAATTTTGTAGATGATAAATTTTAAGTGATATACATATGTAAGTAGTTTATTTTGTTTTCCATTCGGTGCCCGCATTGGAGCCCCGATTAACCCGGATCACGCGTTGCAGGGCCCATTATGGTGGCAACGCTCCCAAAAGAGTTTTCTGCATACCCAGGGTCGAACCCTCGACCTTTGGTTAAGGGTAGAGCAACCCTATCCACTGCACCACAACCCATGTTGGTATATGTAAGTAATTAATTAGTGGTCACAATTATAATTATATCTAATATAAAAGGTACTGTCGAGGGATAAAGAAAGTGAAAGAAAAGACGTATAATATTGACGATTTCTAGTTCTAAACGAAGAAAAGGTTCTTACGGAATTTTACCTTTTCCTATATATGTGTGTGTGTGCGTGTGTGTACTAGTCTACATGAACGTCTGTTACACGTTTATCCAAAATACTTGATAATTAATTTTGTAAATAATAAATTTTAAGTGATACATATGTAAGCAATTAATTAGTGGTCACAATTATAATTGTATCTAAAATAAAAGGTACTTACAAGGGATAAAGAAAGTGAAAGAAAAGACGTTTAATATTAAAGATTTCTAGTTCTAAACAAAGAAAAGGTGGAATTTTACCTTTTTCATTAAAAAGAGAAGAGCTTTATTTCCATTTATCAAATGAAGTCTAGTTCGAATTAACGATTAACCAGATATTCTGCCCCCTCCCCCCTCCCCCCAATCCTCCAACTAATAAATAAAAAAATAAAGTATCAAGACAAATCTAATTCTTGAAATTTTAAAGTTTATTCTTATTTATGAATTTTGTTCTTTTTGTTCTTAAATTGAAGAAGAATCGCGATAAGAGAAAATATCTCATGTATTATATAATCATATTTTAGGTTTAAAAATTCTCTCCTTTTCACTACCCAAAAAGGAAAATTTCACCCAAAGAAAATGTTGTGAGAAGAAATAACTTTAACATAACAGAAATTACAATAAAATAATACGATGGTTGAGATATTAAAATTGTACGATTAAAACCTAACATTTATATAAAAAAGGCAAAATGACCTTCTAGACCCCTGTACTGTGTCGGTTTTGTAAGTTGGACACTTCTACTTACATGTTTGTCATCTGGATCCCTGAACCCACTAAAAAGCAACATTTTAAACACTTTTTTGGCGAGTGTAATACACTCGCCCACGTCAGCTGCCATATCAGCTTCTACGTGTGCCACGTTATCTGCCACGTCATTTTTATATGTAATAAATAAATAAATGAATGAATAAATAAAAAAACAAACAAACAAACAAACAAAACAACCCCTACCCTCTTTTTCTCTCTCTTCCCCTTTTTCTTTCCTTTTTTGGTTCTTTCTTTCTATCTCTTCTTCTTCTTCTTCTTCTTCTTCTTCTTCTTCTTCTTCTTCTTCTTCTTCTTCTTCTTTCTTTTTCTTAATCTTCTTCCTCGTCTTTTCATTCTTCTTTTTCTTTCATCATCTTCATCTTCTTATTCTTCTTGCTCTATAGAAAAATTGAAAAGTGAGGACCAAAAAATTTAAGAAGTATGGAAAGAAGAATTTTTTTAGAGATTTTTGCGATTTGGATAACTAAGAAACTTGAAATTCAATGTAAAGACAAAATTTTAAGGCTTTCTTTGAATATTTTGTGATTTGGGTACTTCGAGAAACTTGAAATTCAATATAAAAATACAATTTTTGTGCTTGTTTTGAAATTTTTGTGATTTGGATAATTCAAGAAACTTGAAAATTCTTGAATTGAGTGAATTTTGTGAATCAGTGTCTTTGTGAATGGAGGTTTCTTTGCTTGGGAACTGGTGGGGGAAGCGGGGGAGAGGGGCTGGGGGTTGGGATAAGGGAGGGGGACTTGGGGAAGGGGTTTTTTTTATTTTTTTTTAAATTTATTACTTTTAAAAATATTTTTAATTTAAAAAATATGGAGGAAAAAAAGATCTTTTTAATTATTTTTTAATTTTAATATTATTTTTATTTTTTTAAAAAATTATTTTTATATAAAATTGGTCAAAAATTGATCCCCACTCGCACCCCAGGAGAGTGACTACACTCTCCTTATCCTAGTTAGCCATTTAATGTCACGTAGATAAAATCAATGGTCAATGGATTTAAAAAATAAATTTTTAGTAGGTTCAGGGGTCCAGATGACAAACATTTAAGTAGAAGTGTCCAACTTACAAAACCGATATAGTATAGGGGTCCAAAAGGTTATTTTGCCTATAAAAAAATTTCAAAGTTCGATCGAACATTCATATACTCTTTGTTGTATGACCTCTTAAAGTCTTTTGTTTAATTAAATAGACTACAATTTTTTTAGTGAAATGACTCACTTTTGAATATTTTATTTTATCTGTGATTTAAAATTAATTATAAGTTTTAAAAGTGGCAGATTAGTCCATAAATCACTAACTGTCAAGATTTTTTTTAAAAAATTCTCCTACCAAAATCTTTTAAAAATTATAAATAAATCAAAAAAGATAATCCACATACAAATTGACTATCGATCTGATCGATATAGACAGATTGATTATTGATCTAATCAAGATATGAATAGATCGATTATCAATGTGACAGACATAGATAGATCAATTAGCGATCCAAATGATATATGAATAGATTAATTATCGATCATCGATATTAGATAGATCAAATATCGATCCGACTGACGTTATACATTGATCTTTTTTTATGTTCTTCAATAACAGGTCGATTTAGTAATAAGTCGGATATATTAGTTATCGATCTTTTTAATCTGACAGATTAATTATCGATCTTTTTTTAGCCGATCGATTATATATTATTACTATACATAAAAGCCAGTTAGCAGACAGCTGGCAGTTGTCACACCTACTTCCAGTTGTCTGCTTGCTCTGTGATTTTACTACATTACCCCTAATTAATTATTATGTCATTTACGTATTAAAAAATTAATAATATTTAATAAAAAGGGTTAAATAGACTTTTATTACATGTCTGCTTCAGTTGCTTCAACCGTAATTTTACTATATCACCTTCAATTACTTATTATAAGTCATCTAAGTATTAAAAAATTATTAATATTTAATAAAATAATAAAATAGACATAAAATGATAATTTTACTCTTGATGTTTTAAATTAACTTGACATCTTATATGAGGCTCACTTAAATTTTTTCACAAGTATTTTTATAATAATTTTACTATATCACTTCTAATTAGTTATAATGAGTTATTTTAAGACATGTCTGCTTTGCTACATCAATCATAATATTTGGTTGACTCTCGAAATTATATCAGTATCACTTAAATTGAAATAAAAGAAAAGGTATTATAAATCACAATAATTAAATTTTTTTATTATTTTAAAAATATAATTGACTATCAATTTACAAAAGTTTGGATAAGGAGAGTATTATAAATTACAATAGCTAACACCTTAAAATATCTAAAATCATATTAAAAATAAAATTGATTATCTAAATACAAATATATATATTATATTATATTATATTATATTATATTATATTAAATTACATTATATTACATTACATTACATTATATTATATTACATTATATTATATATATATACACACAAACGCATACAAACTTTTTTCTTTTGAAAAATAAATTGGTACTAAAATTAAAGGAGTAGAAAATTTATAATTTGAAGGAGAGAGAACATTTAGAAATAAAAGACAAAACTTCTAAAAGGAGAAAGTTGAAACAATGAGTTTTTAGTAAGAATAAAGGAGAAAAAAAGTTAGAGAGAGGGAAAAAAGTAATTTGAAATTGAAAGAATGAGTTAGTTTATGTTGTAAGTATATTTGTAAATAGCTTCCATTGTTATTAATATGTTATTATAGCATATTTCTTCATTAAAGTTATTTTTTGAAAATTTTATTTAAAATGAGAAAATGAAAGTAAGTGATTTTACTAATTGAAAACTTAAAGAGTCCTATTAGCTGAATTTTCTCATATGCCACCTGTATTGAGCAGGAAAAACAATAGAAAGTAACATATACAAATTACAACAAAATAATAGATTAATTACGATATCAATAAGATTAAGGAATAATAACATCGACATACACCTTAACTTATTGTATTTACACAAATTTTTACCCTTACAAAATAATTAAAATTTTTTTAATTAATTATAAATCTTTATCGGATGTATCGAAAGTTAATTGTGTATCTCGACAGACCTAATATTGAAAAAAACATATCGGGAGCTAATTATGTATCTTTACATAGGAAAAAATATATCTCCGTTGGATGCATTATGTATTTCGACGGACTTCAAATCAAAAAGAGAATGTATCAGGAGCTAATTATGTTATCTTTACAAAGGAAAAATATATTTTCGTTAGATGTATCGGAAGTCAATTATAAATCTTGACAGACTCAAAATTGAAATTTTAAGCAATTATGCAAACTATTGTGATTTTCAGTAATTAAGCTCCAAATTATCGGGCTCTATGTTGTTCGCCCTAAGATTAAACCTAATCTTTATACGAAATTTTGCAAAGCCCGATCGAACTTCATTTATCAATTGTATTAACCAGAACATAGTATCAAACAAGCATCAAACTCTAAAACCATTCAAACATAGAATAATACTAAACATGTGATACAGTTGTATGCCATCAAAGCAGTTATAAAAATATCTCGACCACCAAAATTCTGCTAGATCCATAGAGTAAAAGCTTTATGAAAATTGCATTGAAGTTGTAATTAGCAGCAATATCATATCGAATCTTACAACATCCCAAGGAAAAGATAAATAAAAGAATAAGAAATGAATTTTACATAAAGTTGATTTATGTTTTAGCACGAGAATTGTTTCAGAAAGTTATGAAGCTGCCCTATGCTCGATGTATCACTTAGAGCCCGTTTGGATAAGATTAAAAAAATAGCTGTTTAGCTTAAGTGATTAAAAGTTTAAAATAAGTACTTATAAATTAAGTAGATAACTGTTTGGATAGAAGTGCTGAAACTTTAAAAAAAAATTATTGATGTATTTGGTTAACAGGTGATGCTAAACACTTTTTTGTTGTCAAAATAATACAAATATTCTTAAAGTTGTTAACAACATAAGTAAGGTGAATTATTTATAATTTTTAATTCTAATAATTCAAAAATATTTTTATTTAAATGCACTTTTAGTATAAAGTGATTATCTGAGGTCAATTTATAAATATAATATACTTTTTAATTTTTAAATGTTAAAAAATAAAAAATTTTGGATATTTTTGTATATGAAAATAGTATTATATTGTTATATTGCAATCTCGTATCAATTTGGCTATGTTAAAATATAAACCTCCGATATAATGATGGATTCTCTGAAAGCAAAGGAGAAAGACAAAGAGGAAATTGGAGGAAAGAGACGGAGAGAAGTAACCAAGAGAAAAAGAAAGAAAAACTATATATTTAAGGGCTACAAGTTCAGGGTATTGTTGGAATTAGAGGAAAATATAAGGGTAAAAATGTTAATATTTTGGTCAAACCTAAAAGAATTTTAATCTAAAAAGTAAAAAGTTGGGGGTACCCAGCTTCTCACTTTTTGCTTTTTAATCACTTTTTAGCCTTTTTAAGTATTTTTTAATTTTACCAAACAACTAAAAAATCTAAAAAAGAGATTAAAAGTTGGTTTGACCATATTTTAATCCTATCCAAATGGGCTCTTAATAGCCCTTAGACTTGAGCCAATGTTGATTCCATCGAATTCAGGTTCAAATTAATTTTTTTTTTACATATATTTTAGGATTATTAATTTATTTTCATATATTTTATGACTCTTGGATTCTTTCTATGTATTCATTTTATGAGGTTCTTCCCATATATTTTGTGAGTATACTTAATTTAATAAAATAAAAAATAAAGAAAAAGTGAAAAATGATTTTTTTATTGTGAATATATATAATCTATAATCTATATCCATAATCTATAGCTATATCTATAATTTATTAAAAGTGTGAAGGATCTTAGAAATGTTGTTTGAACTTTTTACCCTTTATTAAAAGTCCTTGCTTTAGACAAAATCGTCTTTTCACTATTTTTTCTTAATATTTAAGAGAGAAAATTAATTAAATATATTTATGGTAAAACCTTTACTTATTAGAAGACATCGGAATTAATGATAATTAACACTTTTTCATTTGTTTAAGAATTCTAGGTCAACTAAATTTGATTTTAGGAAGATTTAATATTGTCTTTTCCTGTATTTCTAAAATAAAATTCTAATTATACATAAACATTAATATATATTACAAAACTTGTAATACCCCAAAAGGCAAAATCGTGCAGACCTAAAAAGGTAAAAACATACTTTTTTTTAGAAATAAATTACTTCCTTTGCTTTCTAAGTTCCAAATTAAATGGTCTTTTCCTAAAATTCTAATTGTACATAAACACTAACAAATTAGCTAAAGACCTTATTTTATCTCAGTAAAAAATCAAAATATTTAACACTCGTAAATCAATTAGAATTTTACATTATATAAAAAATTACAATTCTATTTAAGTAATATTTTGATCATATTTACTACAAAAATACAACTTTTCTTTTTATTTTGAGTTTTATTTATTTTAATTTTAGTTCAAGTTTCTTCTTACATTCATTATCGTCATCCTTCTGTCGTTCTTTATTCTTTTTAGCTAATGAATTAAAGATTATATATGAATTTTGTATAATCAACAATTGACATATATTGTCCTCTTTTAATAATTTCTTGTGTTTCTTTTTTCAGTTGTAAATTTTTGACAGAAAAATTGCATGAAACAAACATGTTGTTGCAGAATGAAGTGGTCAAAAAAATTCAAGGTTTATCTCACTGAAAAAGATCAAGGTTTATATTAAATGTGTGGTGATTCTCTTTTGATTGCTGCAAGTTTTACTCCTTTCAAAGGTATTTGATAGTTTTTATGCAAATTTTAAAGGCAACACTATATAGCACTATTAACATAGTTATTGCTCTTTTTTTTCTCTCTGAAAGATTATTCTATTATAATTCTTTATGTGTCGTTATTGTGTATAGTTTCTTTCTATTTTTAGTGACTAATTTTTATTTCTAATAGCAGCTAAATGGAGTTCTAAGTCAGGAAAATCGTATTATAAGGGTCTATCAAGAGTTTGAACTTACTAGATGATGCTCTTTGTGTGAATATCATTATGCTTCTTTTGAGACTCAAAAAAAATGAATGAGATTGTACTAAAAATAAGAGGAGGTGAACAAAAGATGTTGTGTAGCCCTTATCAAATTCATTATGCACTAGTAATTTATTGTCTAATCTATAGAATTATGTTTTGTAATCTGTACCAGAAATCAAAATTTTCTTTTATCTATGGATTATTCATATTTTTTAGTTGCGTGAAATTCTATAGATCAATTTGTATGTAATAAGAATGTAATCAATGAATTTGTTAAGATTTTACTTTAAAAACAAGAAATTTTTTTAAATATCAACAATAACAACAACAACATACCCAGTGTATTCCCACCTAGTGGGGTCTGGGGAGAGTAGAGTGTACGCAGACTATACCACTACCTCAAGAGAAGTAGAGAGGCTGTTTCCGATAGACCCCCGGCTTAGGACCGATACCCATATACCAACCCAAATATAAGTGTATATAACTAGTATGGTACACAAGACAAACTAACGGAATACCAAACACAAAAGATAACCAACAGCAAGGGAATAAGGTACTGCACGACAAAAACAAAAGTGATAATGTAAAATATATAGGTGCTTACACTAAAAATTATGTTTATGTTTACATTATTATATTAAAGTGTGAAGAATCTTTGAAAAATTATAAACTTTTACACTTCATCAAAATTTTTTCCAATAAATAAAATTATTTAATTTTAAATAATCAAACGTTACACGTGCGATGCACGTGCAACTAAACTATATATATATATATATATATATATATATATATATATATTACAGAAACGGGAACTTCTTATTCTCTAATTTCAGCCTTCAGGGTTGCTGGTTTATGTTGAATTAATCTTGAGGGGAGCTTCAAGAAATTGGCTGTTTGGTTGGTACAATTTATGTTAAATTAATCTTGAGAGGGCACAACTGCAAAAACGACTTTAGTCATGGAAATTTATGTTACAATTTACATAGAATTGGATAGTCATTCAGTACGAACAATACTTTTAGGCAGAGTTTCCAAAGAAAGGTTTTTTCATTTAAACCCCTGATTGCAGTGTAACTACTTAGCAGCTTTCTCACATTTCTCACATTTAATATATGCAAGAAATGGTGAGGATAAGACTATATTCATAGGGGTGTTAAGTGCATTTAGGACGCGTGCAACTGTGCTAGGGATACCAAAACACATTGCCAAACCACCCATCATCTTTGGTCCTATTGGCCCTGCTTCACCATAAAGTTTAGTTGGAAATAGCTAAGACTCTCTACTGAAAATCTCATGAAAAATATGGTTCATTATTCTTTCCACTTCTGATCGCCCGTCGTACATGATCGTGGTCGTACAAGATGGTTGGACACCATTTTTGGGTTGGGGTAAAAATGGACCCTCGAAATGAGTTTTTGAAAAAGAAGGATAAAACAAGAATTTTTTTGTCCAAAATAATATTTTTCATGATTAAAGAAACTCATAGAATAAAACTTAAGTGAAATTGAATTGAAATTGGGGTTTATATCGAGAAAAATACTAATTTAGACTTTTCGAGCCAATATCTCCAAATTTCATTTTCAAATTCAAATTTTAACGAGATTTAAATGATAATAATCGAAGTAATATAATTTAAATAGGGGTCTGGAGCTTACCAAAGCTTAAGAATGGAATAAATCGGCCAAAAACTCAAAACCCTAAGTTTCAAGTCTCATAAATAGTGAAAGAAATCGAGAAAAGAAATATATTTATGGTACAAAGTGCCACTAAAGCGGTCAAATGGCCGCTTTAGCGGTCACTACTAACGCGGTCAAGTACCCTTTAGCAGTACTCGCCAATGTGTGCAAGTCCACTAAATCAGACAAGAGCAGCTTTAGTGCCTACCGCTAAAAGCGGACAGGGCATCGCTAAAGTGCCCTTGTCCAGCTAGAGTGGCCGCTAGTGGCGCATTAGCTCCTACCACTAAAGCGGACAAAATAGCGCTTTAGCGGCTGCACCAGCTGAGTCATACACCAGCTGTGGAGAGATGAAAATTTCAAGTATTTACGGATCCCTCAGGATTCATCCAAGATCTCGAGTACGCAAACAAACTATGCCATCCTATCAAATTCGATGCTCTAAACTCACTGACGATATCAAATTTTAAAAAAATCTTTGTTTTCACAAAGTTGACCCTTGAAACCCAATTTCACAACTTTCCAAATCAAGGATTGAAATGAGATATAAAAATCGTAAAACCACATCAACAATGTTACCAACCTAAAATTGACATTTCAAATCTCCTGACACAGTCGTTTTACCATCCAATGCACAGATCAATAAATGTTGACCGAAGTTAACTGTAAATCCTTTTTTTTTACCAAAAATTATAAATTCGCATAAATCACACCAAAATGCATTGAAAATCATACCAATTATTTCCGTATCCCAGAAAATGCATTGGAAATCATTAGACATGTCAGTACGGGTCAGCCTAACCCATTTGGGCTAGCCGACACAGGATTTGAGTTTGACGAGCCAGGCCGGGCTGACCCATCAAAATGAAGGGTCCAAAAACACCAAGCCCACACCATTACTCCGTGGGTTGTGGGCTTTATGGGCCAACCCACTTTTTAAAACATAATATTTTATAATTTAATTTTAAAATATTAATAAACATAAATATTATCGAACAATATTATATAGTGTTTATACTTGTTAATCAAGTATCCAACACCTCAAAACGTGCTCCTAATAGCAAAATTAAATAACTTTTGACATAGTATCCTTCAAACTAAATATTAATACTAATAAGCAATCTAAATAGTTGCATGTATTTGCCTTATGGGCCAGCCCATAGGCTAGACCAACCTATATTTCTCAAGCCCCACAGGCCACGGGCTTATTCGAGCCAGGATATAAAGCCTTGTTCATAAATAGACTACAAAAACTAAACCCTAACTCCAATAAATTACAGGACGAGTCGGGCCGGTCCAACGAGCCTAGCCCATATTGACGACTCTAGAAATTATATCAATCATTTCCATATCCCAAAAATACCACAAAGCAATCATGGAAAGGATTAAAATGGTCAAATCACATAGGAATGAATAATTCACATAAATCACCAAAAATCACCTCATTACACCGAAACCATACTGAAATACATTTAAATAAATATTTGCATGTCTTAATTAAAAAGCAATGAATCCAAAGTTTCACAGCTTAATTTCACATCCTAATGTGATAGATGTATATTATACTAAAATATAACGGGATCATAATTTACTAGAATGGGGTTTTAACTAAATAAATAAGGCATGAGATATTTCAAACAATATCCAAACAGAAATTACCTACTAAAAACTAGCATAATAACACACAATTACCATAAATAAGCCCAATCTAAAGATAGAGTAAGCCTAGGCTACATGGACGCCAAAGCTAATAGCCCCTCCGAGAAGTCTTTGAATAGTGCTCCACTAGAACACGAGCTTGAATAATAAGATGTAGATAATTGATTCTATTTGAAGATCAAATAATTTGCCAAAATGTCTACTGCCACTAAACTCCTCTTAATGCACACATTTGAATATATTTGAAGCTGCTTGTAGATAATATCCTACACCAACTCTAAATGTAACTTTTGAGCAAATAGGAAAGAATTATAATTTATATATAGAGTGATATGTCATAAGTTGCATTATACCAACTAAAAGTAAGTTCAAATAATATGTTGAGGAGATGGTGCAATCCAATACGAGAGTGGGATGTCATTTTGTGTCTATTATCTTTTGTTCTTGAGAATTAGGTTCATTAACTCTAGTAGCTACAAGAAAGAACTACACGTTTTGGTGGTTCGCTATGTGACCAAAAATAAATCTTTGGAATTGAAATTCTTAAGGAAAACAAATGGGTAGAGTTTGGTGGCCCAAAATTCAATTCACTTCCACCTATTAGGTGAGTAAATAATGTTAGGCAACCTATTAATATGTTGCTGTCCATTTTTTCACCCCCACGTGTAGTGGTGGTGGCCACACTTGATAACTTTCTAACATTGCGTACATATTCGAGTATTGTATAGGTTCATGGTAACATAAATATAACTTTTCAAATATATCAAATCAATAGAAAACTATTTCTAATAAAGCCTTTATTATATAATAATGATTTATTATCTCCGCGTAAAATATTAAGAGATTATAAAAGCTATTACAACAACAACATACCCAGTGTAATCCCATAAAGTAGGGTTTAGAAAGGGTAATGTGTACGCAATCCATACCCCTATCTTAAATCAAATAAAGTAGAGAGGTTATTTTCAATAGACCCATGGCTCAGGACATATAACAGTATAACGAACAAAAATATAAAAGCACACAACAAGATAGAATAACATGCTGCTAGATACTAAAGGAAATAGGACACCCATAAGGTACCACTATAAACTATCTATCCAAAAACATAGGTATCACCAAATTACCATGAACAAGAAACTCCAGGAACATATACAAATAAATCACTCTTCCCTACTATAACAGTTGAACTCCTACCTACTAACCCTCTACCCTAATTCGAATCCTTCATACCATCCTATAAAGGGTCATATCCTTCGTAAGTTGTAACTGCTTTATATCATGCCTAATCACCCCTCTTCAATACTGCTTTAACCTACCTCTACCCCATAAAAAACCATGCATAGCTATCCTTTCACACCTCCATACTGAAGCATCTGTGCACCTCCTTATCACATGCCCAAACCATCACCTTACTTTTCCCATCCCATCTTCTACCAACGCCACCCCCACTTTCTCTTGAATTATCTCATTTCTAACCTTAACTTCCCTGGTAAGTCTACACATCCATCACAATATCCTTATCTCTATCACCTTCATCTTTTGGATGTAGGAGTTCTTAACTAGCCAATACTTTGCTCCATACAACACAGCCGGTTGGACTGCCACTCTACAGAACTTACCTTTAAGCTTCGGATACACTTTCTTATCACACAAGACCCCCAAAATGTGCCTCTATTTCAACCACCCTACACAAAAGATATTATAAAGTAATATAAATATATTTAACTAAAGAATTTTATACACATCAAAAGTATTTTAGAAAGGTAATTGATTATATTTCTACCAAATGCTAATTTAGATTAACTATTTCTCAATATATTTAGCATCACTAAAATTCTCAAAACAATTACCCAATAAGTCAGTCTTAATAAGTCATAAATAGCTTGGGGCAGTTATAGGAAAACTTTAGACACCAAAAATGCATAAAAATAAGAAAAATAATCAGGAGGATCATTATATTTTGTGTCAGTATTTGAGTATGGTATTTCGAGTTCTGGATTTTAGCCTTCATCTATATTACCCCCTCAGGTGAGATCACAGCCTGCCAAATTTACTATGTCTCATTTTACATCAATTACAGTTATGTCTTCTGAGGATTAGAAAAGGTTTGAGAGATTTACTCGCTTGGGTCTACCCAATTTCATTAGTATTGTGGTCAAGAATGTTTGCGAGTTCTTGATTGATTGTCGAGAGAAGTTACATAACCTTGGATCGCTCAAGTCTCATGGAGTTGCTTACACTACCTACCAGTTGAGAGATGTATCCAGAGATTACTAGAGGTCACTTGTTAGTTGTATACCCATTGGTTTTCTAGAGATGATATGGGATCAATTTATTGAGGCCTTTTTGGATTGGTTTGTGCCTTACAGTTTGAGGGATTAGATAAAAGATGAGTTTGATCAATTGGAGCAAGTCTCCATGACTATCCTTGAGTATGAGGCATATTTCTATGCCTTGGCTAGATATTCTTTTGCCAGTATTGCCACTAAGTCTAAGAACTTTCAAGTCTAAGAAGATTTGAAAGTTTGTGAAGGAATTTGATATTTATTTTTAGTTGCTACTACCCAGATGGTAGTGTCAGAGACATCATTTTTTATATGGTGGATCATGCAAAGATGACCGAGTCTATCCTTTGAGATTCTTAGGGAAGCGCTAAGAGGGTGCACTATTAGGGTAAGTTTGGTGGACACACCCCTCAAAGTAGAGATTTTAGAAGTTCCCATATTCATCATAGTAGACCAGTGTAGGGATTTTTTAGGGTTAGGGTGCTAGATCCTCAGTTTTAGTAGCTATAGGTAGTCATGCATCATCCCAAGGTGGTCGTTCTAGATCAGCCGCACCTCTTTAAATTGAGTCGGTCCATAGAGTTTTCTATTTGTGTGATGATTTTAGCCACGTCACTAAGGACTGCCCTCGCCGTGTGTGCGAACATACTCTTATATTAATAGTGAGAGGTGACTCTCATATTGGTAAAGGTACTATTAGATGTGCATGAGGCATAGGTAGTAGCACCTATGGTGGTGGTCGTAGGGTTGCTCAGTCTGGTAGCAGATGTCGTTAGTGTTATGCTATACCTGCCAAACCTGCGGTAGAGGCTTTTGACTCTTTAATCACATGTATCACCTCAGTTTGCTTTAAATCTATATCTATGTTATTTGATTTAGGGTCAACTTTATCCTATGTGTCTGTATATTTTACATTTGGTTTTGATTCTACTTGTGAGCCTTTTGCCATACCTATTTATGTATTAATCCTTGTAAAAGATTCTTTAGTGGTTGATCGAGTGTACCGATCTTGTGTTGTAACCTTTGTTGGGTGTGAGACTTGTGTAGATCTGATCATCCTAGATATGTTAAATTTTGATGTCATCTTGGGTATGGATTGGTTATCCCCTATCATGCTATTCTAGACTGTTATGCTAAGACCATGACGTTAGCTTCACTGAATGTGTCCAGGATAGCTTGGAAGGGTACACTTTATTTGGGCTGAAAGAGAGTTATATCATTTCTATTTGGTCATTGCATAGTAGAGAGGTGATGTTTGTCTTACTTGGCATATACTTGTGATACTAGTGTTGCTTTACTACTTCCTTTGGATCCTGGCAGTATTTTTATGATTTCATAGATGTTTTTCCTACATATTTGCCAAGGATACCTCCGGATCATGATATTGACTTCTCTATTGATGTGGAGCTGTGCACTAATCCCATCTCTATTCCTCCTTATAGGATGGCCCCAGTAGTGTTGAAGGAATTAAAGGACCAGCTGTAATATTTATTGGATAAGGGATTTATCCGACCTAGTGTATCATCTTGGGGTGCGCCTATCTTATTTGTGAAGATAAAGGATGGGTCTATGCATATGTGTATTGATTAACAGTAGTTGAACAATGTGATGATTAAGAATAAGTATTTTTTTCTTGTATTAATGATTTGTTCAATTAGATTTAGGGTGCTTTGGTGTTTTAAAATATTGATTTGAGGTTTGGGTATCACCAGTTGAGGATTAGAGCTTCAGATATTTCAAAGACAGTTTTTCAAACTCGATATGATTATTATGGGTTCTTGGTCTTGTCTTTTGGGTTGATCAGTGTCCCTGCTGCATTCATGGAGTTGATGAACTGTGTGTTTTGATCTTATCTTGACTCTTCTATCATTGTATTTATAGATGATATCTTAGTGTACTCCAAGAGTGAGGCTAACCATGAGGATCATTTGTAGATTGTACTTTAGAGGTCGAGAGATGAGAAGTTGTATGCTAAGTTCTCCAAGTGCAAGTTTTGCTAGAGTCTGTCTCTTTCTTGGGTCATGTTGGAACCAAGGATGGTATCACTGTCGATCTGACCAAGATTGTGATAGTTTGTGATTGGGATAGGCCAACTTCTCCTATCAAGATTTAGAGTTTTGTTAGCAGGCTGTTATCGACACTTTATTAAGAGTTTTTTTTTATCTATTATGGATCCTTTGACCAATTTGACTTGGAAGAAGATTTCTTTTCAATGATCCGATGCTTGTTAGGTGAGTTTTCAAAAGCTTAAGGATTTATTAACCACAACTTCTATCTTGTCTTTGCCCACGGAGGAAGTGGGTTTTACCATCTTCTATGATAGTTTTAGCATTAGGTTAGGTGTCATGTTAATGTAGGAGGGTAAGGTGATTGCATATGTTTCTCATCCGTTGAAGCCTTATAAGAAGAATTACCCTACCCACAATTTGGATTTGTGCACAGTTGTATTTGCTTTGAAGTTGTAGAGACATTATCTGTATGGAGTCTATTATGAGATCTTCTCGGATCATCGTAACCTTCAGTATTTCTTCACACAACAAGATCTTAATATGTACTACATCATTGTCTTGAGTTGCTTAAGGATTGTGATCTCACTATTCTTTGTCATCTAGGTAAGGCTAATGTAGTTGCGGATGCCTTGAGTTGAAAGACGACTAGTATGGGTAGCTTGGTGCATCTTTTGACCCAAGAGAGGCCTTTAGCCTTAGAGGTTTAGTCTTTGGCTATCCAGATGGTTAGACTTGATATTTCATCACCTAGGTGTGTTTTGGAATTCATGGAGGCTAGATATTTCTTGATGGAGTAGATTCAGGATCATTAATTTGATGATGTCTATTTAAGAGTGATTTGGGATAAGGTGTTGCGCAGTGAGGCTAAGGTGCCTCACTTGACTCTGATGGTATTTTGAGGGTTGAAGGCTAAGTTTTTGTGTCGAGAGTGGGTGATTTGGTGAGATTGTTGTTGGAGGAGGCCCATTGTTCTAGGTACTACATTCATCCGGTAGTGACTAAGATGTATCATGAATTGAGACTGCACTACTGATAGAGTGGTATGAGGAAGGATGTAGAAAATTTTGTAGCTCGTTGCCTATGTTATCACAGGTGAAGGCTGAGCATTTAAACCAATATGACACTTAATTATATTCCTATCCTAAGTGCAAATCATGACATCATACAATTGAGATTATGATCCTATTCTATTCATTCCACGTTCTACTCTGTCATTCGTTCTTTTGGATTCACAACAGAGTTATAGCATATATCATAAGGATCATGAAACCTTAAAATAGTGATAACAAGTATAAATAAACAACTAAATATGATAGACAACCAATCCAAATCAATTCATAACCATAATACTCATGTTCTTGGCCTTAACCCTGGAAAAGGGTGTTTACCCGATCATAAACGTAACCGTGATTACAATTAATGAATACATATTAAAATCAATAAACATAATGGAATAAAATCACTAATTTAAGTTTTCTCCATCCTCCTTTCAAGTCCCAAGGTCGTCCATGGTGTCAAACATAACAACTAAGTGTCCTATTTATAGTAGGACCAAAGCTGCCGATTTTGACTTCGGGCCGTACCACGGCCTTATCTCGATATGTAGGGTCTTTTTCATGCTATAATTGTGGCGGTATACTGTAATTATTCATTTCATATTCTACCAAGGACTTTTCAACTCCCTAACGCGGTGCCTAAGGTCTGTGGCACGCCAATGACTCTAAAACGTCAATTTTTTTATCAAGTCTTGTTCCAAGTGTTTGTCCATCCATTCCAAGATTTGTGGTGATACTTTTAATTGATTTACAGATTTTGTATCATCCATATATCATAATGATCAACTCACCAAGAATCCTGTAGCATAACACACCATAAATTAGAGCTCAAAATAACATACAATCTAAGACGATGAACTAGTAACATAAGCTAAGAGTACTAGTTTTGTCCTTTTGATCCGTAACTTAGTGTTTTTTCTCTTGGCTTGTTTGAATTGAACCTTAAACACTATAAAATATTCATTCCACACATAATTAGTAACTCATTACTGACACTAGAATCCATCGAGATGAACTAGAATAACACATAGCTCAAGGTAGTAACACTAATTTTCTCGTCTAAACTCTAAGTGACCAAATCGATTCCAAACTTGTTTGAAGTACAACTTAGACATTATAATAAAGTATTTTAACACTTATATGCTCAATTATATCAATATTTACTCATTGATCACACTAGAAGTCCTCAAAACAAGGTTAATTAAGGTCGGATAACAAGTCTTAAGTGCATAAATTCACCTAAGATCACAGTCAAAAATTTTGAAAATCTGAAGTTGTCTCTGATACCTGTGAAGTCAATTAAGGGGGCATAAGTGGCACCTATGATCCTTGTAGATACCCAATAAGTGGAGTTTAGAAAGTTATTAATTTCTCTGAGACCTTTGAGGATCCGTAGGTAGTACCTACGACCCGTAAGTGGGTCCGTAGGTAGTTGCCAACCTAGTTTTCCTTTTTATTTTGGTTAGTAATTTTAGGGTTATGATGTATTATGTAAATACCCCATTGATATTTTGTTATAATTTTATGCACTCATTATACTTACAACATTATATTGATTCTAAGATTCGACTTTTGATCTTGGAATCCATTGTTCTTGTTTTTTACGACTGGATATTAATTTGAAATTTTAGTTTTTATTCTTCAATTATTGTAAGATTATTCATATGCTTTTTCTTATGAATTCAATGGATTTTCTTGCAAACATGAGCAGCTAAACCTCTTAACTAGGGTTGTGGGAACCCTAATGTAATATAATGAAGTAGAGAAAGTGCAAAGTCATTCTTAATTGTTGTGATTTTCTTCAATTTGATTGTGTTCTTAACGACTTGAGAAGTTAAGAACCTGACTATATTTGACACCATCTCCACAAGAGAGGTTGAGATTAGGAAATGAAGATCACAATAGTAATTTGAAGCTATCAACCTTCATCTATTTAACTTGAGACCTAAAAGAAGATAGTTAATATGAGATCCACGATAAGGATTAGTAAGGTGACGCTTTGAGACTCAAAAGGTGAAGAATGAAATTCACCAATGGAGTTTAAAAAATGGTTGGTGATACATAACTTGTTAGATTCTACATGCAAGACATTGAGATAGTTTGATGAGCACGATAAGTCTACGGAGTTAGAAAATTAGGGAAAACAAAGTCCTATTATTCATGTGTATTGATTTCACCCTAAAGTGATCAAGATCTGTTACTACTATTATTATTCTAAAAAATCTCCCCATTTACTTTTCTGCACTTTTTCAGCTACTTCGACAAGTTTGTGATAAAGATTCGGCCTATTCCCTATGGGTTTAACCCCAACCTTTGTTGGTTTATATATTAGACAGCGACCACATTATACTTCTTGGAGGAATAATCTTGGGCGACATAAATGTTTGGTGTCATTTTTGGAGAATATAGTTACATATTGATTTATTAAGGTTGTTGAGGTTGTCAATTTTTGTTTTCATCTATTTTGAGGCGTTTGCCAGTTTATGCCCAGGATATCCCTTAATTACACTTGATATTGAGTTGGAGTTGACCTTACGACAAAACTATTAGATAGAAGAGTAGGAGCATGGGTTCATGATGACCCTAATCTAATTTTTCCACCTTCGCTTGGTATTAAAGAAATAGCTACAGACTACTGCTCGATTATAAGCTAAAAAGAATACAAAGAGGGATGTTGCTGCCCGTCGTGCAGTTCAAGAGGAAAGAGTGAGAAAGGAAGAAGAGAATTAAGCAGCACTCGAATAAGCTAGAACAAATAAAGCTCAAGCACCCCCAACTTTTTTGTACGTACCAACATTTAGTGATCCAAAGAAAGATTTAGGGTATGTTGAACCTGTTGAGAAATAATCTATCATCCTCCTGAGTTTCCCCACGGGGTGAAGTTTGATATTACTAGCTCTTTGATTCAACTGCTGGATCTAAAAGATGTATTTGTTGGTTTGATGACTGATGATGCAAACTTGTACATCATGAATTTTGTTGGGTTTGCACTTCGTATAACTTACCTGGGGTGAGTCAGGAAGCTTTGAGACTCAAGTTGTCCCCATTCTCTGTTACAGGCAAAAAAATATTATGGTTAGGGAAACTACTTTGTGGGTCCATCACTAATTGGAATGAGTTGTGGAAATAGTTATTGGACCTATTCTTCCTTCCTTCGAGGATATTGTAGTTGAAGGATAAGATTTATAATTTTAGGAATTTGTATTATGAGGCATTGAAAAAGACATAGTTGAGGTTCAAGAAGAAGTTGTTGACTGTGCCTAATCGTAGAATTTTAAGGAGGAACTTTCTCAAAATATATATAGCCCTGAATGTAAACACCAAAGATATTACTGATACTATTACTGTTGGGGATTTTATGAGGCTTTGTGGGAGCTAGCTGCAGAAATCTTGATTGGGTATCTAATACCAATCAAAGATGGCATACTTGAGAGGCAGAAAGAGGAGAAGATACTTATGCTATTGGTTCTTCCAGTGAGCAAAGTGTTCTAAATGATATAGTGGCTCAATAGATAGCACAACTAAGGACGGATATCGGGTTACTAACCAAGCAATTTGTGACTATAAATGCTTAAAAACTGAATATAGTAGGCGCGTGAAGTAAGTCGGCTAGACATGATGAGTCTGACTCTGAGGAGGAAGCCACGTATAATAAATAAAGATATAGTGGGTTTCCAATCCAAGGGACAAGGTTCCAATCAAAACTCTTGTAACTTAAGGCAAGGGAATTAAGGTTAGAACTATTATGGGGGCATGTAAAAGGATCGACGTAGAGAGATATATGGTGACTAACGGTAAAAGAATGATTATAAGGATAAGAGTGGTATGTATATCCCTCTAGGAAACCATGATACTGATTCGAGGATGGAAACATTACTGGAAAAACAAGTTAAAGGTTTGGAGAATCAAGAGAGTTGTCTTAAGAAGATTAAGGCAGATATTTTGGGACTGATCTAGAAGGTAGAATTGGAAGCCACTGCGATTGAGTAGCTAAAGCACTAGTTTGGTCAGATTTTGGATACTTTGAATTAGCATCAGAGGGTACTCTTTCGAGAAACACTATTTAAAATTTGAAGAATGACTGTCATTGTTTGTCCATCACTACTCAGATTATAAGGCTACTATTGATCCTCCTATGTCGATAGTTGATGAGGTGAGAAATGATACTATTAAACTTGATAATGCACCCGATGTTGAAAGTGAGAAGTTGGTAACTAATGGTGAGTCATCACAAAATTCAACGGGTGTTAAAAAAAGAGTTGAAATTGATAAAGGAAAAGTTAAGGAGGTTGAACCAGTTCTGAAGACCATTCCATGACCTCCCTCTCATTTTCCTCAAAGGTTGAAGAAGAAACAAGAAAAAGGAAAATATCATAAATTCATGTGTATGTTGAAGGAGTTGTCTGTGAATATCCCTCTTGTAGAAGTATTGGAATAGATGCCTGATTATTCAAAGTTCATGAAGGAATTAGTGAAGACAAAGCAGATGTTGAGTTTTGAGGTAACTAGTAATATGCACCATTGCAGTGCTATTGCTTTTCGATCTTTGGTTGAGAAGAAAGAGAGTACCAACGCTTTCACTATTCCTTGCACTATTAGGTCTCTAAATTTATCATGAGCATTGTGTGACTTAGGAGCTAGTATTAGTCTATTGCAACTAGTTGTGTACAAGCTATTGGGATTGGGGTCACCTAAGCCGACATCGATGAGATTATTGATGGCCAATTGGGCTGTGAAAAAATATATCGGTTATTTTATGATGTTTTGGTATAGGTAGCTTCCTTTTTATTCTAGTTTATTTTGTGATCCTTGATTATAAGGTAGATTTTGATATTTTCATTATTTTAGAAAGACCCTTCCTAGCCACGGGATGGTCATCGATTGATATAGAGATAATACATATGAAATTTAGACTCAATAATAAATAGGTTACTTTCAATATGGGTCAGTTGATGCGACAACCAAAAGATATGAATGTAGTGTCTGTGACAAACATTATTGAGGATGATGTAGTAAGTGTGCCTATTGAAGAGCGACTTAGTGTAGAGACATTAGCGGCGGTGATCATAAACTTTGATAGTCATGGCATTAGTGAGTAGATAAGATAGTGAGTGCTCTTATTGGTAGAGGATCTTACACTTATGAGCTAAAGAAGTTGGATTTGGATTTAAAGAATAGAGAGATTCCACCAACCCGAAAATCTATTGAGGAGCCATGGGTCTTGGAATTGAAGACCCTCCATTCTTACTTGACTTATGTATTTTTGGGGTCCAAAAATACCTTTCCAGCGATTATTGTGGTCTATTTATTTGATACACATGTTAAGGCCTTCATCTCGGTATTGTAGAGGTTTAAAAGGGCTTGGTTGGACCATTGTAGATATTGTCAAGATTCCACTTGCTATTTGTACTCATAAGATTCAACTTAAATCGGAGTGTGTACCTAGCATTTTGCATCAACTCCATCTAAATCCACCTATATAAGATATGGTAAAGAAGGAGATCATTAAGAGGTTAGTGATGAGTGGTGAATTTACTACTTATTTGCACTCCAATTCTGTGCACACTACTATGATTTGAATATATAAATGAGACAACTTTGTGATTAAATGCACTATTTCCCATATTTTCCAAGCATACAGTCTATAAGAAAGAAAGATATGGATGCGAGCTAAAAAGAATAAAAAAGGAGAGAAGAAGTGCAGTTAGAAGACCTGAAGCAGAAAAAAGCTTCAGTTATTATGATTGCGATCTATGGGCTGCGGTTGCGGCTAGTTAAGCCAGGTTAAAGTACCACGATCGTAGTGTCCTTACCGCTACTGTTGTGGTATCTGCACGACTAAGCAGGAATTTTCTTAAGGTTAGTTTTATAATTTCACCCAGTCGAATCCAATACCTTTTATAGGCTTAAACCCTTCTCTTTTGGGGAGATACACATTTATATAGAGATTTTATCCTATCCTTAGTTTAGGGTTTTTGTATAACTTGGAGCTTGGAGAAAAATTTGTACAAATCTTGATATAAGAGTATATTAGAGTGACTTCTAAGTGAAGAATTGGCAAATCCCATTGAGGATTTATTGGAATTTAAAGTGTGGTTTGCATCCTCTTTATTTTTTGTGAATCAAATTGATGGAGATTTTGGTACATTTTTGTTTATTATCTTTATGATTTGCTCATTATTTCTCTTGGGATTATGTTGGAATAGGGTGCAATTGTGTGTGGGCTGTGATGTATTTGTGTAGATTCTAGTTTGTTGATGATGTGTTTCACTATTTCTTGGTTCAATTAGTTGGGATTTGTGGGTGAAAACCCCAAACACCTAAAATAGGTTTGAGGGTGATAACCCTAAACTCTTGAAAGGTCACATGTCCTTAAAAGAGGGATGTGGGTGAACTTTTGAAACCCATGGTATCCTTGAAAGAGGGCTATGTGGGACAAATCAATAGTGGAGAATAATGGATGTACTTTACTATCTTAGAAATAAGGGTGAATAAAGAGTAGGGTACAATTGTATGTGGGTTGTGATGTATTTGTGTAGATTCTAGTTTGTTGATGATAGGTTTCACTATTTCTTGGTTCAATTAGTTGGGATTTGTGGGTGAAAACCCTAAACACCCAAAATAGGTTTGTGGGTGAAAACCCTAAACTCTTGCAAGCTCACATGATCCTTGAAAGAGGGATGTGGGTGAACTTTTGGAACCCATGGTATCCTTAAAAGAGGGCTATGTGGGACAAATTAATAGTGGAGAATAATGGATATAGTTTACTATCTTAGAAATAAGGGTGAATAAAGAGTAGGGTGCAATTGTGTGTGGGTTGTGATGTATTTGTGTAGATTCTAGTTTGTTGATGATAGGTTTCACTATTTCTTGGTTCAATTAGTTGGGATTTGTGGGTGAAAACCCTAAACACCCAAAATAGGTTTGTGGGTGAAAACCCTAAACTCTTGCAAGCTCACATGATCCTTGAAAGAGGGATGTGGGTGAACTTTTGGAACCCATGGTATCCTTAAAAGAGGGCTATGTGGGACAAATCAATAGTGGAGAATAATGGATATAGTTTACTATCTTAGAAATAAGGGTGAATAAAGAGTAGGGTGCAATTGTGTGTGGGTTGTGATGTATTTGTGTAGATTCTAGTTTGTTGATGATGGGTTTCACTATTTCTTGGTTCAATTAGTTGGGATTTGTGGGTGAAAACCCTAAACACCCAAAATAGGTTTGTGGTTGAAAACCCTAAACTCTTGAAAGCTCACATGATCCTTGAAAGAGGGATGTGGTGAACTTTTAGAACCCATGGTACCCTTGAAAGAGGGCTATGCGGGACAAATCAATAGTAGAAAATAATAGATGTAGTTTACTATCTTAGAAATAAGGGTGAATAAAGAGTAGGCTACGTTTTGGGCGTCTTCCTAGAAATAGGGATACCTAATTAATGTGTTGTGTGGCTTTAATTGACACACTTGTTAGGTACTTGAAAGGGTCAATGAGTGACATCTTGAGACTTTGTTGACAAAATAGCCTCAAGGACTTTCAACCTTTCCTACCATATCATTAACAATTAGAATTTGCACCGAATCATCATGTTCCTATGCATAATTTGCCCCTAGGAAAGAATAATCCCAAGATTTGTTTCTAATTATTTACTCTCTAATTATTCTTAGTCTCGAGTTAGTCTTTTAGAAGCCCAAAAATAATTATACCTTTGAAAACATTCAAAATCCCCAAATATTTGTACTTTAGGTTTGAACTTAACAAGTAACTTTAATTTTGAACTTATTTAATTTCCACTCACATTGTTCCTCGTGTATTTAACCCCAACTCAATGTTGGGTAATTATATTGACAATAGCAGTGTTGCACTTAAATCAACATGTAAGTCGAGCGTTATCAAAAATGGCACCGTTGCCGGGGAATAATTTGGCGTATTGAGTTAGTTTGAAATTTTAGCTTAATTGCTTTGATTCAAACATGTAAATATTTATTTGTGATTTTATTTTTTTAGGTATATTTTATTTTAGTTAACTTGTCACTATTGCATATTGGGACAAATATGATTTCGGTAGTTGAAAATCCTATTTAGATAATCTATGTCCATATTGTGATGGACCCCACTTTCCGTGAGATTATAGATACACTCCTCGGAAAAAGACGTGTGCACCATGTTTATCCTATTGGGAGTATGTTTGTTCTTTGTGTGGTGGTCGGGATGGACATTGGAGTAATTTTCCAAATGCTCCCTTCCCCCGTTATACTAACCCAATTGCTAGTGCTTCTTAAAATTTTGATAGGTCTTATGAAGAGAAAAAGGTAGAATAATGTGCCAAGACAGTGGGATTGAAGCAATGCTTCAACTTATCATGGATTGGGTGGACATAATGGGAGATAACATACATCTTATGCATCAAACCATGGGGGCATGTAACAAATAAATCAAAAAGATGGAAGAGATGGGTATCGAATCCAATCTTTAAAATACCATGAGTACATCCACTCTTCTAAATAAGCTTAACATGAAACAATACTTGATGATTTCTCAACCAACCGAACCTAATATGGTTGAAGATGCCAAAATTTAAGAAATAGAACTAGAGTCAAAAGAAGAAGCCAAGCAAATCTCTTATGAAGACTCTAGTCTATTTCGAGGTGAAGGTGCTAATAGGGATGTGATTTTAGAAGTATTGGATAAACCTCATTCACGCCATTTTTCAATATTATGCTTGGTGGATGTGATGAAAGTCCACCCACCCAAGCAAATAATGGATTTTGGGGAGAAGAATCACCATCCCTACACTTTAGAGTTTGATATTCCAAAAGAGAACACGGAATCCCCACACTCAAAGTCCAAGGAAATCAACTTCCAAAGTTCAACTAGTGGCCTATTGATGTTCCTACCATTGCCCAAAGAACCAAATTGCAAAGTTGATATGAAATTAGGTAAAAGGTTCAAATCTTTGAAGTGGCATGATAATGTGTCATCGTGCCCTTATATTTTCCCAACGCACCTCACAGATGTATTGATTAAAAGTTGGGCAGGTAATTCAAATCCCTTAAGTGGAGACATAAATGATAGTTGAAGAGGCATCGTGCTGCGATGTCAAATCAAGAGCTTGATGGGAGGCAACCCATTGTTTTTATGTTTGCTCCTTATGCTTTTTAATAAGTCACACAATTTTGATGTTTTATAGGTGCTTTAGATAGATTGGAAGCCAAAAAAAAAGGGAAAACCAAGTTTGAGAAGTTTGGCAGCCCTGCAGAAAATAGGGCATGATAGGGGAAAAAACTTCCATAAGCACCACGATTGTAGCCTGAGGATATCGTGATCGGGCAAACTATGTAGTGATCATGATAGATTCTCTAGCCTGTACTTTGGTTATCATTGCAGTTTCAGGGATCCCTTTAACCCTTCTTACGTGTTGGTGCTATGTAGTGAGGTCACTATATATTCTGTAGTTGAGGTTGTGGCCCTACCCTTGTGTGTATTGATTGGCTTGCAGTACGTGAATTTAGTTCACACGAAGCATGGAAATTATGTGAATTGATTGTTTTCATTTTTAGTATTTTATTTCTTTTAATGATGATGTTGGGTGAGCCTTTTTCTATGATATATTGAGTGATAACACTCTTAAGGGAAACTCTTCGTGATTGGGTTTTAAGCCACAGATGTAGGAGAAGTATGAGTACCCGTACCATTAGGGCTATAAATAGAAGGAAAGTCTGAGTACCTTTGTAATTTTGAATTTGGGATTGCACTTGTACCGATGGCGAAGTCTGAGTAGCCATATGATTTGCCCATATGAAAACCAAAATGTGAGACGAAGGCTTGGGTTGGTCCTATGGTTCGAAAATTGTGTATGGTGCAAATGCAATAGCAAACACCCCTCTCCATCCAAAATTATTCAAAATTTAAGGGCATGAACGTGAGCAACCTTGTAATAAAACTTTTTCTCTTTTTGTGACTTCAAAAATTTTGGCTTACAAAATTTATAGATACTTCATTTTTGTCTCTAACGAGAAGGGAATTTGAGCCCCCTTAGCTAATTCACATGCCATGTGTGGTAAGTTTATTTGTCTAAATCTCATGTATACTTATGTCATCTAGAACTTATCCCATTAGTCTTTCAAGGCTAATTTTTATTGTGTTTGGTTGGTGAGATAATCTTAGGCTATCTTTGTGACATTGGAAGTCCACTTTAGCCTAAATCCTACCCATGCATAGATGTTATCCCTAGTCACCCACTTTGAGCCTTTGTACCTTTCTTTGGCAAACACATTGCAAACCGTGAGCCTTTCAATATTATCTCTCTTTTGAACCCTATCCTCCTTAAAATTAAAAATGCAAATTGAAGCTAAAAGCTTAAGTTGGGTGTAGGGAAGATTGGAAGAGGTGACTTTGGGCCACGAAGTTGTAAGTGAGTGCCTATGGGTTCTAGCATCAAGAACAATTGAATAAGAAAAAGAAGGGTCCAAAGAAAGGATAGAAAAACATGAAATGCACAAGTAAAAGAAGTAAAAAGAAAATGCTTTCCAAAAGATTAGTAAATCAAGGTAGTAAAAGTAGACACATGTGTAAAGAGTGAAAACAAAAGAAGTAGCTCATGGTCAAAAGTTGGATAAAAAAGTGTAATATAGATGTTCAAGGAGGGTATAGCCACTTTGTTCATTAATGATATCATAACCTATCCCTAACCCATGTTATAAGATCAAAAAGCCCTTTGAGATCTCCAATCAAGTGTATTCATTATAGTGGCGATTGAAAATAGGGGTAAGCCTATGGCATGGTACTTGTTATCTTCGAGAGTCCTTGTGAGAAAGAGAGTCTTTCATTTAAATACCTTGTTGTATTGTTTTAAATTGGTGTGTGTAGGATTTTATTTCTTGTGAGGAGGCATGTGAACAAGTTGAGGTAAATGATATTGTCACCTTCCAAATTATAAGGCAAATAAAGTATAATGAAGTAAAGACAAAAAAAGTGAGTCATTTCTTTAGAATTAGTAATTGCTACATTGATTCTCTTAAAAAGTCTTTGCATACTTGAAAATCGTCTTTCATGTTTAGGGGTGTCGTGAGAATAGGTTTGTCCATGTGTGAAGAGATACTTTTGGTAGTAATCTAGTTGGAGTCATTGTGATTATTAGGTCATACAAATTAGGCATTAATGTGCATTATCTCATGGTAAGGGGTACTGTTTCTTGAGGACAAACAAAGATTTAAGTTGAGGGTGTTGATGAGTGGTGAATTTACCACTCATTTGCGCTCCAATTCTATGCACACTACTATGATTTGAATGTCTAAATGAGACAACTTTATGATAAATACACTATTTTCCATATTTTGCAGGCATATAAGCTATAAGAAGGAAAAATGTGGATGTGAGCTAAAAAGGATCAAAAAAGAGAGAAGAAGTACAGCTAGAAGACCTGAAGCAGAAACTAGCCTCAGTTACCACGATCACGGTCTGTGGGCTGCGATTGCAGCCAGACAATCTAGGTCAAAGTACTGCGATTGTAGTGTCTTTATCGTGGTCGCAGTATTCAAGATTATAGTAAAGCTTCTGTGATTGCAGCTAAGCGAGAATTTGTCCATGGACAGTTTTGTAATTTCACCCAGCTAAACCCAATTTTTTTATAGGCTTAAACCCTTTCTCTTTTGGGGAGATACACATTTTTATAGAGATTTTATCCTATCTTTCGTTTAGGGTTTTTTATCACTTGAAGCTTGGAGAAAAATTTATACTAGTCTTGAGATAAGAATATATTAGAGTGACTCCTAAGTGAAGAATTGGCAAATCCCAGTGAGGATTCATTGGAATTTAAAGTATGGTTTGCATTCTCTTTATTTTTCATGAATCAAATTGATGGAGATTTTGGTATATTTTTTTTTATTTTCTTATGAGTTGCTAGTTCTTCCTCTTGGGATTATGTTGGAGTAAGGTGCAATTATGTGTGGGTTGTGATGTATTTGTGTAGATTCTAATTTATTGATGATGGGTTTCACTATTGCTTGGTTCAATTAGTTGGTATTTGTAGGTGAAAACCCTAAACACCCAAAGTGGGTTTGTGGGTGAAAACCCCACACTCTTAAAATCTTACATGATCCTTGAAAGAGGGATGTGGGTGAACTTTTAGAACCCATGGCATCCTTGAAAGAGGGATATGGGGGACAAAGCAATAGTGGATAATAATGGATGTAGTTTACTATATTTTTCCTAACTTAGAAATAAGGGTGAATAGGCTATGTTTTGGGCATCTTCCTAGAAATAGGGATGCCCAATTGGGGTGTTGGATGGCTTTAATTGACACACTCGTTAGGCACTCAAAAGGGTCAATGAGTAACATCTTTGAGACTTTGTTGACAAACTAGCCTCTAAGCTTTCAACCCATCCTACCACATCATTAAAAATTAGAATTTACACCGAATCATCATGTTCCCATGCATAACTTGCCTCTAGGAAAGCATATTCCTGAGGTGCATTTCTGTTTGCTTACTCTCTAATTATTATTAGTCTCAAGTTAGTCTTTCAAAAGTCCAAAAATATTATATCTTTGAAAACATTCAAAATCCCCAAATATTTGTACCTTAGGTTTGAACTTAACAAGTAACTTTAATTTTGAACTTATTTAATCGCCACTCACATTGCTCCTCGTGGATTCGACCCCAAATCAAAGTTGGGTAATTATATCGATGGCGATCGCCTTGCACTTAAGTTGACGTATAAGTTGAGCGTTATTAGTTAGATGTGGGTGTGGTTTACCTTATTGCTGACAACAAGTGGGTGAACCCAGTTCAGTATGTGCTTAAGAAGGGTGGGATCATGTGGTCTCGAATGAGAAGAATGATTTGATGCTCATGAGACTAGTTACGGGATGGAGAGTTTGTATGGATTATCAAAAGTTGAATAGTTTGACGTAGAAAGATAACTTTCCTATGCCGTTTATGGATCCGATGTCAGGCCGTCTTACGATAGAGGATGTTATTATTATTTTGAAGGTTATTTGAGGTATAATTAGATTTCTATTGCTCCCGAAGACCAAGATAAGACCACTTTGACATGCCCATATGGTATATTCGTATTCAAGAGGATGCCTTTTGGAATTTGCAATGCTCCCGCCACCTTTCAGCATTGTATGATGTTCATATCTTTTATATGGTGGAGGAGACTATATAGGTATTCATGGATGATTTCTCAATTGTGGGTGGTTCTTTTGATGACTATTTATCCCACTTGGCTAATGCACTTTAGAGATATAAAGAGTCTAACTTAGAGTTGAATTGGGAGAAGTGTCACTTTATGGTGAAAGAAGGCATAGTCTTGGGGCACAAGATTTCAAAGAAAAGAATAGAGGTTGACTGGGAGAAGATTGAGGTAATTGAGAAATTTTCTCTGCCTATTTTGGTCAAAGGTATTCATGGCTTCTTGGGTCATGCAGGGTTCTATGGCAGTTCATCAAGGATTTCTCCAAAATTTTAAATCCATTGTGCAAATTATTGGAGAAGCAGGTGAAGTTTGTGTTTGATGATGCTTGTCTCAAGGCCTTTGAGTGCCTGAAAGAGAAGTTGATTTCTACTCCCATCATTATACCTCCAGATTGGTCTCTTCTATTTGAGGTAATGTATGACGCTAGTGGAGTGACCCTAAGAACTGTCATAGGACAAAGATGCAAGAAAATACTTCATCCCATATACTATGCCAGTAAAGAACTCAATCCCACATAGAAAAATTATATGTTAACTGAGCAGGAGTTACTTGTGGTGGCATTTGCTTTTGAGAAATTTTGGTCCTAGTTTATTGGGAGTCATTATGTATACTGATCATTTAGCTTTAAGGTACCTAATGGCAAAGAAAGATGCAAATCCTAGGTTGATTAGATGGGTACTCTTACTACAAGAATTTGATTTTGAGGTCAATGACCGAAAGGGTACAGAGAATCAGGTTGCGGACTATCAATCCCACCTAGAAGAGGAGATGATGATCAAATTATGGGACAAGCTTTACTGTATAGAGAATCATAGCATGAATGAAGATAATACATCTCCAACATAACAACGAAATCCACCTATGTCTCTCTATGAAAGATAGGCACCACCCACCCCCTATAGATTTTTCTAGCAACTATAGAATCCCCCATCGGAGTAGAAATAGAAAAAGGGTCAAAAATACTTTTAGGACTAAAACCAAAGTGCACAGCCACATAAGGGGTCACATAAAAAAGGGTAGAACCAGGATCAAGCAAATAATAAACATCACGAGAAAAGAGATGTAACATACTAGTAAGAACATTTGGGGATGACTCATATTATGGCGAGTAACAAGTGCTCATAGATGATTTCGGCTAGTATCAGTTCCAGAAGTAGCACCCTTTAATGTGGGAGAAGAAGATGTGGCAACCGGAACTTTATTAGCTCCCGCAGCAACCTTAGCTGAAGGACAATCTCATTGCATATTACCAAGCTAACCATAATTATAGCATTGATTCCTCCCCTCCTCACAATATCCACGGTGAAGCTGCCCACTAAAATAGCAAGTAGCTTAGGGTTGGGTTGACTAAGCTCCTCTAGCCTTAGAGTAGGCACCCTGTACCTTAGGACCACTGATAGTCTAAAAATGATGATCACCTAACGACTTAGGATAGGGAGAACTAGCTGTTGAATATGAATTCCCCTAATTCTTCTTTTATTCCATTGTCTACCATCTCTCCCATTATTATGCTGATATGTACCCTGCTCCAAATATCTAAACTTCTTATTCTGCCACTCTACCATCTATTTTTGTTTCTTATTTTCATCTTTCACCTGCAACATGTAAACCACAAGTATGGAGATGTCCATATCATTGTTCTATATTGTAGCCTTACACTCCAATACTAAGTCACGAGGTAGACCAGAAAAAAACTTCATCATTGGAGATAACCTCATAAAGGTTGGGGGATTTAACCACATAAGCTGTCCAAACCAAGTGAACTCAGATGATTGAGCAACAGAACCAACATGATTAGACTGATGAAACTGTGAGGCCACCAACTAAGTAAGTACGTGAATAGACTGACAAAACTTTGCATTAGAGATATATCCCTGAGGCAACTAAGCATAAGAATAACCAACACATGAAGCTCGAGAAGTACTAGTAGCACGTGAAATAGTACAATCAGAGCAAGGACCCTAGACTGGGTTTGCACTCCATAAGCAGGGTGAGTCCCCTCCTTATTCTCCTCTGGTGGAACGAATTTCCCAGTAGAGTTCCTACAAACATCATATATTTAGAGAGGTATGATATAAAATATGAGGAATCTAGGAGTTAGAGAAGTTTCATAACACTAGACTCTATAGCCCGAAATAGAACACAAGAAAGGGAAATATTCCTAAATGCCTTATAGCGTCCTCCTTATAAGTATGGAACTCTACAAACCCATAAAAAGGATTCTAATCGACATGGATTTGTGGGTACCCAATGACCCTAAATCATGATCTAATACCAAGCTTATTATGACTCAAACCAGGGCCTAGTCATGTAGGTATCTCATGCCCACTATGGACTGAAGACCACCCCCTTAGCCTAACTTCAAGAGCACCATAGTAATATTAATAAAGCAAAGAAAATTAAGATAGTCATAAAGGATGAATAGCTAACCCAAAATAAAATAGGAGTCAAAGCAACAACCAACCCACACTTGTCCATAATAACCTCTAAAACCAGATTAGCAACTAACTTGGGATATGCCCTCGACTATGACCAAAAATAATCCAAAAGTACTGAGTCAGTAAAGAATGAATAATGAAATAATACAACCTTACTAAGAATGGAGGCTCACCACTTCATAACAACTCAACATATGTGCTCAACCACCTAATGCTGCATAGGAGCAACAGAAAAGTCTTTGGACCCTACATTATGAAATAATATAGCGCCCTAGGACGATTAGTGGGATAAGCACTGAAATGTAACTCAGGGAAAGTAATAACATAATGCATGTACAAAATAAGTCAAAACCATATGTATACATTCATATGTACATATATAGGATGTTGAGATAGAAAGAAGGGTCATGAACTAAGAGTTTAAAGAATTAACAAGAGCTGTGTAAATTGATCCATCCTAAAGACACCCATGGGCTATATGAGTTTAACTCCCCCTACTGAAATAGCCCTAGTGCATGTTAGCCACACAAATTGAGGAAAAACTGAGGAAATACTAAAGACACCAAGGGCAATAGCCGTCCTAAAAATATATATATCAAGTATGCACTAAGAACACAGTCATATAAACCCCTAACACCAGCAAATGTGGTTTTCAGTGTTCATACCCCTGGGACTTATACCTTCACGGTGAGCTACACAACTTCTTTTAAGCCCAAATTAAAATAATTTGTACATAAAACCAATGAGTAACCCAGGAGTCATTCATTAAGGCGTTTACCACATGGTATCATCATACCAATACACTTGAAAGCTAACTTAATTATGCCAAACCAATTCACACAATCAAATTAGACTCCCAATTTCCATTAAAATAAAAAACCAAGGCTATCCAAAATTATATTCATATCTATTTTTCCTTTAATGCAGTGTAATGGGTTCAAAGCTTGTTAAACCATGCAATTTTCCATTTTTAAAATGAAGATTATAAAGTGGATTGAGGTTAACGCTAATTCCAAGACAAAATAAATCCAATTTGGGGAAATCCTGGTCCCCATTCCAACTAATTAAACAATGTACCAATCCAATCCCTAAAATATCAATTTAAAGCATGAATAATTAATTTAAAAAATAGGACAAGTAATTAAATTCATAACAATCAAAACCCTCAACTCAGTTAAAACCCATAATTTAAATCCCATGAAATCCATTCAATTAATGCCACAATGTAAAATTCAAATTTTGGGAGGAGAAGCATGTTTAAAATACACAAGATATTAAAGTTGAATTAAAGTTTGGAGCCCGAATGATGATTTCTCTGTAAAACCTTTGAATGTTCTTGGGTTTTGAGTTTGAGAGAGAAAGAAAATGATTTGATGTTTGAAATTTAGGGGAATAAGATTATTTTATGTTATAAGGTCGTACTAGGGGTAAAAAGACCAAAATCACCTCACACTAAGTGAAAAAAATAAAAACCTAATAAAATTAAAACAATGGTATGACATGTCAATTTTGCAGAGGTTAGCCTCCATGCCATGTCAATAATGCAGAGGTTAACCTCTATGACACGAGCTTATCGTAGACCCTCAGTGCTTTGGGGGTCCCAAAATGACCCCAAACCCCTTTGAAAAATTTGAAACTTTTCTAAAATACCCTTTTAACATCCTTAAATATAATTCAACTCAAAAATTGACACTAAGAATGTGGGAGGGTCAAACGTAAAATGATTAAAATTTTAAGGGGTCTTACATAGAGATGGTAGGTAGTAGACTAAGAAGAAGAATTGAGGAAACTTTTATTCGACAGCTAGTGCTCCTTATCCTAAGCCTTTAGGTGATCATCATTTTCAGGTTAGCAGTGGCCCTAAGGCACATGGTTCTAGTCTCAGTCCAGTGGAGCTTAGTTAGTCCACCTTATCCTCTTTGTTATTTTTGTGGGTAGCTTCACCATGGATATTGTGAGAAGGAGAGAAATTTATGCTATAATTATGGTAATCTTTGTCATATACAGCAAGATTGTCCTTTGGCCAGGATTATCACAAGAGATAATAAGGTTCTGATCTCTATTTTTTTAACTCCTGCACCTAACGTTGCTACTTTAGGTACTGACACTGGTTGAAATTGTCTCTATGCTCTTGCCACTCGTTAGAAATATAAGGCATTCCCAGATGTTGTCCTTGGTATATTATAAATCTTTTCTCATGATGTTTATTGTTTGGATTTGGGTTCTACCCTATCTTATTTGACCCTTTATGTTGATGTACACTTTGGTTTTGGTCCTGAATATATCTCTGACCCCTTTTCTATTTCTAGTCTTGTGGGTGAGTCTATTGTTCCTAGAAAAATCTATAGGGGTTGTGTGGTGTCTATCTTTCATAGGGAGACATTGGTGGATTTAATAGAACTTGATATGGGGTATTTTGATGTAATCTTGGGGAAGGATTGGCTTTATTCATTTTATGCTTCTCTAGATTGTAGGACCCAAAAGGTTAGTTTTTATTTTTTAATGAATCAATAATTGAATACGAAGGAAGTTCCTCAGTGCCCAAAGGGAGGTTTATTTCCTATATTAGAGCTTTAAAAATAATTTCCAAGGTATGTTTATATCATCTATTTTGGGTTAATGATTCAACTTTGAGATTTCTTCCTTTCAATCTATCCTTATGGTTAATGAATTTCCTAAAGTTTTTCCCAATTATCTTCCTAGAATCTCTCCGAATAGGGAAATAGATTTTGGAATTGATATTCTACCGGATACCCATGCTATTCCTATTTCTCCTTATAGGATGGCTCCAGTTGAGTTAAAGGAGTTTAAGGAGCAATAGAAAGATTTTCTTGATAAAGGGATCATTTACCCTAGTGTTTATCTATGGGATGCTACTGTACTTTTCGTGCAAAAGAAATGGGTCTCTTTAGATGTGTATAGACTATCGTCATATGAATAAGCTTACAATAAAAAATGATGATCTATTTGATCATCTTTATGGTGCTAGGTGTTTCTCTAAGATTGATCTCTGTTCAGGTTATTACTAGTTGAAAAATTAGAGAGGCTGATATTCCCAAGACTACTTTCCAAATCCATTATGGCCATTATGAGTTTTTGGTTATGTCATTTGGGTTGACTAATGCCCCAACTACTTTTATGAATCTTATAAATCGGGTGTTTAGGCAGTTTCTAGATTTGTTTGTTGTAATCTTCATTGATGACATCTTGGTGTACTCTAAGAGTGAGAAGGATCATGCCAATCACCTCCAAATTATGTTTCAAACTCTTTAGGACCATGAATTATATGCAAAATTTTCTAAGTGTGAGTTTTGGTTAAGTATTGTGACCTTTTTAGGGCATGTGTTTCTAGTGAGAAGATCAAGGTGGATCTATAGAAAGTTAAACTAGTTAAGAAATGGCCTATACCCACGACTCCAATCGATGTTAGGAGCTTCTTGGGATTGGATGGGTATTATAGGAGGTTTATGGAGAGTTTCTCATCGATTGTTATTCTGCAGACAATGTTGACTCAGAAAAAGATTAAGTTTTTGTGGTCCGATGCTTGTGAGGGAAGTTTTGAAAAGTTGAAGGATATGCTGACTTCTGTGCCTGTTTTGACCCTAACCGAGGGTACTGATGGTTTTGTGGTGTATTTTAATGTGTCTCGTGTGGGACTGGGTTGTGTTTTGATGCAATATGATAAGGTTGTAGGAATTGCTTCTAGACAGCTCAAGGTTCATGAGAGAAATTATCCGACTCACGATCTAGAGTTGGCGGCTGTGGTATTTGCTTTGAAAATTTGGCGCCATTTTCTGTATGGGGTGTATGTGGATATTTATTCAAACTATAAGATCTTGTAGTATGAGTTTATGCACAAGAAAATGTATCTCAGCCAAAAACTGTGTCTCGAATTACTTAAGGATTACGACATGAGTGTTTACTACCATCCAGGTAAAGCTAGTGTGGTTGTTGATGCTCTTAGCAGGTTGTCTATGGGGAGCCTATCTTACATGGATGAGGATTAAAGAGGTTTGATAAAGTATATTCATATATTGTCTAACTAGAGAGTTCATCTTTTGGACTTTGAGGATGAAGGAATGGTTATTCAGGAAGTGGTTAAATCATCTGTTAGTGCTGAAGTGAAGAAGAAATAGGCTTTAGATCCCATACTTATGTAGGTTAAGAATAATGTGGGTCAACAAAATGTTATGGCATTCGAGATTGGGGGAGATGGCATTCTGAGGCATCAAGGAAGGTTGTGTATTCCTGATGTTGATGGGCTACGGGAAAGGATCTTAGCTGATGCTCATGAATATAGATATACAGTTCATCTAGATTTAACTAAGATGTATCATGACATGAAGAAAATCTACTAGTGGAATAATATAAAGAGATATGGGGCTAATTTTATGGCTAAGTGTATGGTTTGTTAGCAAGTCAAGGTTGAACATTTGAGCCATGATGACATGTCTCAAGAGATAGAGTTTCCTATGTGGAAGTGGGAGATGATTAATATGGACTTTGCTATAGGACTTTCATAGTCACACAATCAATATGACTCTATTTGGGTCATTGTGGATAGAATACTAAGTCTGCTCACTTCTTTCTTGTGAGGACTACCCACTTAGGAGAGGATTATGCCAAGTTTTTCATTTAGGAGATAGTGAAGTTGCATGGAGAGCCAATGTCCATCATTTTAGAACGAGGTACGTAATTTTCATCTCATTTTTGGCATGCATTTAAGAGAGGTTTGGGTACTCAAGTGAACCTTAACACCACTTTCCACCCTCAAACTGATAGACAAGTGGAGTGGAATTTTTAAACTTTGGAGGATATGCTAAGGGCCTTTCTGATTGACTTTAAGGAGGATATGCTAAGGGCCTGTATGATTGACTTTAAGGGTATTTGGGTTGACCATTTGCCTCTTATTGAGTTATCCTACAACAATAACTATCATTCTAGCATCCAAATGACTCTTTTTGAAGCTCTTTGTGGTCGGAGGTGTAGGTCTCTTATTAGGTGGTTTGAAGTAGGCAAGACTAGGTTGTTTGGCCTTGACTTGGTTCACCAAGCCATGGAGAAGGTTAAGGTGATTAGAGAAAGACTTAAGACTACTCAAAGTAGTTAAAATTCTTATACGAATATGGGGTGAAGGGTGTTGGAGTATGAAGTAAGTGATTGGGTATTCTTGGAGGTGTCTCTAATGAAAGGAGTTATGAGATTTGGGAAGAAGGGGAATCTCAATACTCGCTTTGTTGGTCCATATCAGATTGTAAGAAGAATTGGGAATATCACTTATGAGTTAGATTTTTCTACAATTTTTGATTCGATTTATCCCATGTTTCATGTGTCCATGCTAAAAAAGAGTGTGAGTGACCCTTCTTTGATAATGCCTATTGAAGATGTTGGTGTCATAGATTCATTGTCTTATGATTAGGTCCCGATAGAGATATTAGATAGGCATGTTCATAGATTAAGGACAAAGGAAGTAGCTTCAGTGAAGATTCTTTAGAGAAATCAAAAGGTGGAATATGCTGCATGGGAAGTTGAGAAAGATCTGAAAGCCAAGTACCCGTTCTTGTTCCCCGTATTGGATGAAAGTTCTTAATGTATGAGTTTTGTTTCCCTCTTATCTCATTTTTAATTTGTCATTTGATTATGAAGTGCCTTGCTATTATTATGTTAATCATGTCGTAACTTCTCATTTGGGTACGAATAATCCTAAGGGGGGCTAATGTAATACCCCATAAAATTTCAACGAATTAATTTTTGATCCTCTAGCGTGCGTAATATCAATTTTTGACTTAAATTATGTTTAGGGATGTTAAAAGGGTGTTTTAGATAAGTTTTGGAATTTTTGAAAGAGGTTCGGGGCCATTTTGGGACCCCAAGATAGTAAGCCTCCGCGATAAGGGCATGCCACCAAGGTTAACCTCCGCGATAAGGGCATGGCATGGAGGCTAATCTCTACGATAAGGG
Organism: Capsicum annuum; assembly: GCF_002878395.1. Taxonomy (NCBI): domain Eukaryota; kingdom Viridiplantae; phylum Streptophyta; class Magnoliopsida; order Solanales; family Solanaceae; genus Capsicum; species Capsicum annuum. Next base: position 148,677,609 of record NC_061122.1, on the reverse strand, counting down.
CATGCCATGCCTATATGTTAAATTTATTTAGTTTTTTTTTCAATTGGGGTGAGGGGCTTTTGGCCTTTTTACCCCTTGTACGACTTATAAACATAAAATAATACTTTTTTCTTCAGTTTTAAAAGATCAAATACCATTCTTCTTCCCTCTAACTCAAAACTCAAGAAAGCTCAAAGATTTTACAACGAATTCACATTCCAAGCTCCAAACTTTGAATTCCCTTCAAATTGTTCTATATTTAGGCATGTTTCTCTTTCCCTAAATTGAATTGTACATTATGGCATTAATTGATTGGATATTCATGTGATTTTAATTTTCGGGTTTGAAATTGAATTGAAAGCTTTTGAGGGTTATTACTTGAATTGTATTCCCCATGTGTTAAATGCCTTATTCATATTTTAATTTATGGTTTTGGGGACTAAATTGGGGCATTGTTTTAGTGGTTGGAATGGGGGACATGGGTTTCACCAAATTGATGGAATTTTGACTTCATAATGGCATTAACCTCAACCCACTTTGTAAACTTGTTATTGAATATGGATAATTGCATGGTGTAACTTGTCTTTTGAACCCATTGCATTACATTAAAGGCTAAATGAATGAATATGGTTTTGGATGGCCTTAGTGGCCTTGGATATGGATTTTAAATGGAACATGGGAGTCAATTTTGTTATACAAATTTGTTTTGCATAATTATATTAGTTTGCAAGCATATTGGTATGACGATACCATGTTGGTAAATGCCTTAATAAATGACTCCTGGGTTAATGGTTGGTTTATGTGTAACTGTTTCAATTTAGGCTAAAAGAAAAATGTATATCTCACCGTAAAGGTGTAGGTCCTAGAGGGATCAACACTGGAAACCATGTTTGCCGGCGTTGTGGGTCCATGTGACCTTGTGCTATATATATATATATATATTGAGAGGGCTTTACCCTTAGTGTCTTTGGCCTTTCCTTGGTTTTTCCTCGGTTCATGCGACTAACAACACTAGGGCCCTTTCGGTAAGGGGAGCAGGACCCAGATAGCCCATGGGTGCCTTTAGGATGGAGAAATCTACATAGTTCAGGTTAATACTTTAAAATCTCATGTTCATAACCCTTGTCCCTATATATATATACATATATGAATGTGGTGCATATGGTTTATGACTGGATTTTGGTAATTGCATTATCTTATCCTTATTCCCTGAGTTACATGCTAGTGATTTCCCCACTGACCATCCCTGGATGTAGTATCGTTATATGATGTAGGGTCTGAGGGATTTTTTGTTGCTCTTGTGTAGCGTTAGGTGGTTGAGTACTTTGTTGATCAACTGTAAAGTGGTGAGCCTCCATCTCTCAAAAGGCTCGGTCATTTCATTATTTTTAGTAGTGACTTAGTATTTCATTTTGGATTCTTATGGTCATAGTTGGGGGCATGTCCCAACTTAGTTTGGTATTTTATTTTTAGAGACTTTTGTGGACAAGTGTTGAGTTGATTTTTGGTATTGATTCTTAAACTTTCATTTGGTTTATCTATTCTACTTATTAATGTTTTGTTGGCTTCCAATATTTACTGTTAATGTGCTTTAAGGTAAGTCTAAAGAGGTTCTCTTAAGCCCTTGGTAGGCTCGAGATACCTGTCATCACTAGGCCTGGGATCGGGTCATGACAAGTCTCAAGTATAAAATAATAAACTAAAGTCGATAGAGAAGGATCAGCCTCAGAAGACAATAAGCTAACCCTGCTCTGAATCAATACTGGAAAATGAGAATCGCATCAACCCCGACTGCTAGTACTCGGTATGCATTAGGGTAAATTGTAGAAGCATAGTATAGTACCAAAGAAACGGACACTCAGTAGGTATTATTGGTCGACTGAGCTCAATACATGAAAAACATAACTAAAATATGAGGGTGTAGTCTAAGTCAATAGTAAATAGGGATAAAAAGGTAAACAACTATAGAGTAATGAAAATGTAATAAAGGAATAAGTAAAAGTGATACAAAAAGATAAATAATGCAGTCATAAAAGTCAAATCAAACATAACCTAATTGGGGTCCCATAAGCCCACCACGCATACTGTAGAAGACAATTAACCTAACCGCGCCCCTATAAGTCAGTGGGACACACAAAAAGTAATTACAAAAAATAAACATAAATAATTCATAACTGAACCAATCCCAAGATATCATAGTGCTCATCCAAATGTGCATCAATCTTTAACCGACACCAATGAATGGTAGCGTGAGGCCAGATGTCGGGCTTAAATCGGTAGCGGTGGATAATAACAAGAGGCCATGTGTTGGATTCAAATTAAAAATAGTGGGTAATAATGAGAGGCCATATACATGATATACAACAAAACTCATAATCAGATGCTAGACTCGAATCGGAACTCAGAGGAACCACAAATCCTAGAACAACCATAATTAGTACCAGAATATGATAACCAAATGCTAGACTCAAACCAGAACTAATAGTAATCATACCTAACTGTAAAAATAAAACCCAAATCATACCATAATCGATGCCACTGTGGTACCAAATTTTACAATAAATGACAGAAATAAAGTATATGTTAACCCTAAACCATGGTTAAATACAATTAAATAACCTTTCACGTAACTTAGTTAAACATGGATGAATCCAAGATTTCTCAACTTAAATATCACATCCTAAGCTCATAAATATGATATTATATTAAGAGATAATGGAATCAAAATGTACTAGAACAGGGTCCTAATCAAATAAATAAGACATGATATCTATACCAAATGATATGCAAACTACAATCACCTTTCCAAAACTAGCATAAAAACACACAATTACAGTAAATAAGCTCAATTTAAAGTTAGGGTAAGCCTAACCTACCTGGACGCCAAGCTAAAAACCTCTGCGAGAAGCCTCCGAATAGTGTTCTTCCAGAACCTAAGCTTGAAAAACTTGTTGTAGATAATTAATTTATCTTTTGAGGATGGAATATATCAGACTATTTTCCTGCTAAGCATATTGATTCACGTGTATCTGTATGCATTTCTAAATGCAATATATGTCCGTTATAGAGCATGAAACCTATATTATCATAAACTTTAATATATATATATATATATATATATGAAAAGTATATAGAGAGAGATAGTTGGGTTTTTAACCTTTTGGCAACATATATTAGATATGTATGCCACCTTGGCACTTAAGTGTCAATTGATATGGTAAGTGGCAACATCCTATATGATTAATCCAAGTGTAATTTATTTCAATTACCTCCGCGTGTAGTAGAGGTGTCAATGTCACCTAAATATTTATCTCATTAAGTACGTACTAGGGTATTGTATAGGTTTTTGGTAAACTAAATATAATATATTGAATATATTATATAATATAATATTTAACATATCTAGATTCACTATTTTTGCTTCAAATATTAATAAGTTATTAATCTATTTATAAAGTAACATAGATATACCAAAACTAAAGAATTTTATATAAATTAAAAATATTTTAGAAGGGTAGTAAATTATATTTCTACCGAAAGCTAATTTCGATTGAATATTCTACAATATATTTAGTATCACTAAAATTCTCAAATGAATCGCCCGAAAATCGAACTGTCAGTCCTAGTAAGTCGTAAATAACTTGGGGCAGTTATAGAAAAGCTCTAGACATCAAAAATGTATGAAAACAAGGGAAATGATCGTGAGATCCATTTTAATACATATATATGTATGTATTTATGCATGTATTAGTAACAATTACATGCTAGTATGGGTATATCTTACATTGGTTATATCTTACAATCTTTTTTGTATTATGATTTTAAGTTTAGTAAACATTTTTTTAGCTAGAGTACTTTGAAATATCATTAGAGAAGTATTTAACTTAAATATTTGATTTCATGTAAAATTTGATAATGAATGATGAATTTAATTTCATAGTATATTTTGTAAAAAGACGAAGAGAAATAACTAATATTGTTTCTAACCTGAAAGTTATTAAAATGTTTTAATATATGAAACTTCCTCATGCATGTTTGAATTAATTTTTCAAACTATGCTTTGATGGAACAATTTTATGTCAACTTTTACACAAGCTTGGTTAACATAATTATATGTTTTATAACAATTTTATTTTTAATTTTATCATAATGGTGTATGTACTTTGATTTTAATTTCTCGCCTACATATATTCATCAACTTTTTTGTATGTCTTTCGAAGTCTAAATATCCTTAACACTACACTATGTAATGACCCTTCATGTAATATTCTCTATTTTAGTGCATTTTTTGCATTTTGAGTTTTCTTATAGCTGTTATAGGTCATTTATGACACGTTGAAGGCTAGCAGTTCCAGTTCTTAGGCAATTCATTTAAGTTTTAAGTCAATTTTTCTGTTCTGGTTTTTAAAAGTTGTGAATAGGACTTAGGTCAAAACTTCTAGCAAATATCCTCAGATGAGAATTTCAATGGTTTCGTTAGTTCTGAAATATAGACATTGGGCTAGGGTGACCTTTAGTTTTGATCCTGAGGCTTTCTGACTTATTTTGGACTATTGGGTAAGAAATGGGTCTCGACCCATATTTTTTAAAGCAACCTTCATTGGGAATTTCATTAGTTTTATTGAGTACATAATATCATTTCTAGTATGGTAGTATATCCTATTTGTACGCATGGGATTCTAAACGAATTCAATGGCCCGTTTAGAGAAATTCCAATCATAGGAAATTGTTGTTGTGATGTTGTTAGTGGGTTGGTGCTGGTGCATAGCACTATCATTCTTCACATTAGCGACCAAATGAATATATTCATGAAGTTCAAGAATATTGACCTTCGTATTAGCGGACAGTCTGTTGCGTTCATGAAGAAGGACTGGTCCTGAAGAATTGGCTGCGTTTGCAAAGTGTTGGGCTAGTGGACCTCTCCATTTACGATAGGGGTCCCATGTTCGTAGAGAAGGGTATAAAATAGTATATAAGGTTGTACCTTTGTTTTAAACCTATGTCTCACAAACTTGAACTCCATTTTTAAGCTTAGGAGCTGGGAAACCCTGAGGAGAACATACATTTGAGTGAAGGTATGCTTACTCCACTCTGTTTGACTGTTTTCCTTTGATTCCCTCATCGAAATGCATCCTAATTTAATTTAAATTCCTAGATTAAGCTCTTGTTTTTCTTAATATTCTGGGGATGTTCTGAGCCCCAATTTTGGCTCTAATGTCACTTAAATTTTGATCATGTGTTCCTTGTCCCACGAGGGAGCTATTTGCCGATTTAATTTTTGAATTCTAATATCGAGGCCCCTCGGCTATCTTCTTACCTGATTTTTAGCCTAGAGTATAAAATTGCAATACTGTGTATTGTATTTCTCATCTTAATTTGTAAGATCTTATTTTGACTATGTGACAATAGTCGAAGGCTTTCCAAAAAGAAAAATCCCAGAATAGTTAATCGAGAGCACGCCCTTCCACCTCCAGGTAGGTTACGACTTACCTACTTTTAGATTTGCCTCGATAAAAGTATATGTATGATAATTCGCTAATTAGTGGTAGGACATTGTGGTTTGGAGGTGTATTATCAAGTAATTTCTCTATTAATCAATAATTTAGGAAGTTACTTCTCGCTTGGGACTTAGTATGGGATGTTAGCATAATGAACCTCTAGGTCATTTCCTTTGTGCTAGTTCTTTTCTTGTATTTAGAGCATTTTTCTAATTGCCCAAAGTCTTTTATGACTTGCTGTGTAACACCCCACATTTTTGGGCTAGAATTCAAATAATCATTCCTATGTGTATAAACCCAAAACCAATTATTTCTATGTAAATATGATTCTCATGATCATTTACCTAGTGTGTGATGTGCTTTCGATGTGAAGAATCTTCATAAGAAAACACTTAGGAGCAAAGTTAAGTGGAGAACTTTTATTAACTATTGAATTTTGGTATTCGATCCTACAAGGGTCAACTTTGAACATGTGTAACTTCTGTAATATATGGAATTTGGAGATGAAGACCCACCAAATGAAAGATAATTGAGTCCTCTTTCCAATGCATCCGATTTTGCCTTAATCTGATACTCGAGCAAAAAATTATAAGCATTTTTGTAAGTAAACTAGTGAGGGTTGCGATAATAGCATGGCACACTCTCTGTGCTCTGCGGTAAGAGTGTGGCATGCCCTGTATGCTCTACATTAAGGGTTTGGCACGCTCGTGTTCGCAGAAATGCTAAAACTCACATTTCTCTTTGTTTTTTCAAGGGAAAACTAATCATTTACATCTTAAATCATCCTATAACTAATACTAATGTGTTTTCCATCATCTCATAACCCAAGTACACGATTTCTTTTCTCCCAAGCCCTCAAGAACATCAAATAAGGGTTCTTCCCCGAAATTCAACTTCCAAGCTTCAAATTCAAGTTTCTTCTCAATGTTTTCTCACCAATTTTGTCATTAAGGATATGGGAAACGAATCTAAGTCTCCATATCGAGTTCAAGCTTCAAAGTTAAGGATTCAAGCTTTTCCCAAATTCCTTCCATTAAAAAGTTATGTTGGGCCCTCCCTACTTTAATTATTGTATTATTGTTTCAATTTACTTAATATTCATGTGTTTTTGAATGATTGATTCATCTAGGGTTGAGGGTTTTTGCTTGTTAACACTTGAATTTTTAAAATTGTTTTAAATATTTTATTCATGTTTTAAAGGATGGATTGTGAACTGAATTTGTGTATTTTAATAATGGTGGAATTCGGTAACTTGGGTTTTATAGAGTTGATAAATTTTGCCATAGTAATGATATGAACCTCAACCCACATTATAATGTTGGCTTCAAATAATGATTCTACATAATTTAACTTACCTTTTGAAATATTGCATTGCATTAAATGGTAAAAGGATAAAGATGTTTGGGACGCCCTCGGGGCTATAGTTTTAGATTTTTAAACCAAATTTGGAGTCAAATTGGCTAAATGGTTATGGTTTGGCATAATTGAAATAGCTTGCAAGTCTATTGGTATAATGATGCTAATTCAAAAAATGCCTTAAATAAAGATTCCCTGGCTGCTATTGGTATTATGTGTAAAACTATTTTAATTTGGGCTTAAAAGAAATTGTGTAGCTCACAGAGAAGGTGAAGTATCGGGAGGGGGGGGGGCAACACTGAAAACCACGTTTGTCGACGTTGGGAGGTCTTGTCCCAAAATATAGATGAACATTATTAGAACACTTTTTAACTCCCCACCTATTTCAAATGACACTATGTATAATGATATTGTACTACAGTGTAACCCACAGGAATCTAATAATGACATTACTTTAGCGACAAACAACTAGGCCTTTGCAACATACACTACTAGGACAGAATGTAACCTAGCATTGCAACCCATGCACCCTAATAGTCAAAGAAGTCCTTATCACTCATTTTGATTCAGATTATTATTTCGGGGACAGTCTAAAGATGCTCATACTCTCAAAGAAGTTCCAATCAGTGTACATAGAATGCCATAGGCTTGCCCTCATGCTCTTTACCTTGATGTTCAAATTGTCAAGATAAGATCACTATAGGACTTTATTAGGCTTGTAATGTAAGTTTAGGGATGGTTATGGTATATTTGGAACTTTTTTAAGTGACTCAACCTCCTTTGCACTACGCTTTCCTAGGGGTCTATTTTTATCTATCATCTTTTTATGTAATCCATTTTTATCTATCCCTTTTATTCTCTTTCATGCCAATTTTTGGGATGAGTGCGGTACTCTTTCTTTTCATGCAGTTTTCTTTTTCTTGTATTTCAACCGCACCTGTCTTCAATTATTTTTTTCTATCTACACCCCTTTCTTTGTACTCACTTTTCACTATGCACCCCTATAGCCTCCCTCAACTTAGGCAATTTGCCTAAGTTGAGGTACAAAGTGTCCAAGGAGGACTAGGCCCAAAACAGGTTCATTATAGTTATGTGCGAAGGTAAAATCGGTGTAACCAATAAAAGTCAGTCAATTAGGCTCAAAATTGCAATCAAGGGATTCCTATCTCATTTGGTCTGGCATTTTAGGCTCAAGTGGACTAACTAGGAAAATGGCCTATGATCATATCCTACCCCAACCATCTTACATTCTAGGCAAAAACAACCAGGTAAGTTTTGGACTTCGTAAACACTGAGAACTAAGTAACGCCTCACACTCACTTTGCACGTAGTCTCATTGTCAGCCACGATCTACCCAATTCATTTACCTATATGCCATAGTTGTTTCATTCTTATTTCTAATGCCATTAAGGGATTCTTAGTAGTCTCACATACATACAGATCACATAGTTTGTCACAATCAGAATTTTTCAGGAGGGGTATAAATTTTTTAATTTTTTTAAATCAGAATCACTTAGCACTTGTTATACATAATTTATTGACTACCTATGCATATCGTTCTTCTTACTTGATCATCACAAAACACACATACATACATGTTGGTTTATTATTCATATTGTGGCCTACAAGTTTTGAAACACGACAACCATAACTCGTGGCGACTGTGGTACACCCCTACCCCATCTAAAAACTATGCACTGCCCCCAGTGTATCTAACAATGTAAAATCGGGATATATGACATACCTGGGCTCCCTAGGCACCTGCTCAAACTAGATATCATGAGGACCCTCAAGTCAGGCCCCACTCTCTTCAATAGTAGTCCCATCAACTATTAGGAGTGTCTCTGCAGTAATGGTATTGGTTGTAGCTAGTGCGCTCAATGGTATATAAGGTATTGGGGCTATAACTACCTCTCTCAGAATCCATGGCCAATCTACCGGCTCCAGTAGCCTACTCCTGGACCCTCACCTGCCGGTCCTTTTCACTTTGTATACGTGCTCTTTTTGCTGCTTCCATGTTTTGTTTGTCAGTTCTTTGTCTTTTAGTTTTCTTGTCCTTCTTTCTTTTTCTACCTTTTTCTTAAATTTCAATACCCCAAATATTTTTTACCTCTTTTTCTGACTGGATCTTCTCCATAACTATTATGGGAAAAACTGGCCTTTGGTGTAGCTTATTCACCAAATTTCACAATTCGTCCATTTCATCCTTCATTACTGCTGAATCAGGAGATTGGCCACCTACAAGTTGGTGAGTGAGACTCAGCTCAAAAGCATCCAATCTTTTTTATATCCTTGTGTTTTGATCAATAAGTCTGTTATCAACCCAGGGTTTTACTCCTGATTCCATCAACCATATCTTTTTCTCCAGGGTTCTCAATCTTTTCGTAACCTTCTTCCACATATCCTATGTAATGGCCACGTATCCTATCAGAACTGATCTGGACATGGAAGGATATGGTGCCTCAGTCTGTGGAGGGGTTGGAGTACTAGATGTACCTGCTACATCAGAATACTGGGTTTCAGCTGGCCCACATTCTCCTTGAGTGTAATCTCCCTTAGTAAATCCAACATTAGTGGTACCTTGGGTATCTTTGGTCCACAATATCTCAGCTAGCATTACTGCTCCTTGTTTTTCCTGCCTAGTCATGGGACTTGCAGCACCCCAAATTAGCCCTAAATTTTTGGTGTTATTTGGTTCGATAAATTAATCCATCTCCGGAAGTACCTACACTTCTGCTTCTAAGTATATCTGATTCAACAAGCATGGGAATACCAAAATCATATTAATATCCAAAGCTCAATATTGTATCTCTTTGGCGATGAATTATGAAATGTCAAAATTATAACCTGCCATGAATCAGCAATCAATGTGGCACGGATTGGACTCAGAACCTTGTCCTCAGTTTGGGACATAATCTATGTTGGGCTAGAGTGTAATACCCTGCATTCTTGATCTAGAAAATGAATCATCATTTCTACATGTATAAACCCTAATCCCATGATTTATCTTTGAATACATTTGTCATGATCTTTATTCTAGTGTGTGAAGTGCTTATGAGGTGAAAATATCATAAGAATCACTTAGAGCAAAGTTGAGTTAAAAGCCTTTGATTCGGTCAAATTTTGGTTTTTGATTCTACAAGGGTCAACTTTGAACATATATAACTTTTTATATATGTGGAATTTTTCAGCACATATCTACCAAATTATAGATAATTGAATTAGCTTTCTAATGATACCATATTCGCTTTAATCCTATACTCAAGCAAAAAGTTATGCTGCCACGATAGCTCCATGATGCAGGACTAAGTTATCATATCAAGCTCCACATCATGGAGGATGCTTTTCCTGCATCCGAAAGTACAAGCCCAAAGGGCATTTTAGTTATTTCCCCTTGCCCCCAAGCACCCAAGTGACAGATTAATAAACAAAAAGGGCGTTATTTTCCCACTTTTCATCATCAAATCCATATGTAAACCCTTCCCTTCCTAAGAACAAAAATCCAAACCCTTTTCCCGAAGAATCCAAGAATTCAAGCTTCCAAGTTCTAGAATCTTCAATAAAACAACAAGAATAGGGTTTCTTTAACAAGTTCATCATTCAAGTCCCAAGATTCAATCTTTCTTCCTCAAGTGAATTTCATGTTGTATTATCACGTTATGATCTTAGTCACGTAACTATGCTATTTTCCCATGTTTAAGACAATCCCATGTTCAAGTTCATGATTTTCACATGTTTGATTAAATGTCTATGTTTTGGGATTTTTGAACCATGACTACATACTATAGTATTTCAAGTCTGCTATCGTATTTTCTTTAGAATCATTCTGTACTGGCGGGTTATGAAAACTTGATATCGATGTGTTTTACATGATTTCTATTTTTCAAGTAATAAGTCAGTCAGACCATGGTTTTAATATCATATTTAGAACCCCATGATCATGTTGAGCATTATCAGTTTATATGTTTATAATTACCTCAGAATCCGTATACACTGTTATTTTTAGAATACCATGCCCTGAACTTATCAGTTATTAGTTATTAGTCCATTCACCAATTAGTATTTTAGTGTCTTTCAGTTGGGAGTAGGATTTAGCACCAAGAGGAAAGTGTGGGTTAAATGCATCCTACTTCCCTAGAAACTATGTCCTAGCATAGGTTTAGGGGCCTCACCAGAGAGTGTTTCCCTCTTGCCCAATATGGTCTTAGTTTAGTAATCACTCCAGTTCAGGTTCTACTCCGATGGAAAGGATAGAACAACCCTCCTCAACATGGTCAGATGTTAGACTCCAAGATAGCTTACATAGTTTATGTTAGTTAAATGTTAGCTCCTACAATTTCAATTAGTATTCAGCTTATCTCAGTTTGGGTTTGCATGAACAAGTATATAGTTATTCAGTTGTTTAGGTATCAGTCATTAAGTTATACAAATTGTTTCAGTACATGTTTATTCTTGGTATTGCATTCTCAGTTTTATATGTTCATATTTTCATGCTCAGAATCTATACATGACCCTCAGTTTAGGTTTATAGCTTGTCCAACTTTGTATGAGATTTACATACAGTATTCGTGTTATACCATATCCCAACTTTAGTTCTACTTATTCTACAAAATTAAAGATTTAAAAAACTAAGTATAGTGATTCACCAGCTTATCAGATCATGTTTGTTACTCACGTTTAAAGATACTTTAGCTTTCAGTTTATTTTAGTCTCTTGGTGAGTCAACTTGCACTTAGCATGCATATTTTAAGATTATTTTCCTAATTAGTTTTACTTAATGAATTAACCTCCACTTACTCAGTACATTCCAAAGTACCAATCCACATATATGTCTATGTTCTACATTGTCTCATAATGTAGGTACCAGTTGTATCCTACATATCATACTTAGACAGTTTGCAACTTCTAACCACCAGGTAATGAGTTCTTTTATTTTAAGGACTCCAGTCAGTTGTAGTTCATGTAATTTATATTGATTATTCATATGTATTGATTTATGGTAGTTGGACGCATGTCCTAGCTATCTATAGTCAGTATAGTAGAGGCTTCATAGATAGTTAGTCAAAGTCATGATATTGTAAATCAAGTTCTTTCTTCGTATCATGTTGTAAGCTTATTTAGTATTACATTCAATTAGTTTTTCTCTTGATTATGCTTCTACTCAGTAAATTATGTTTTCTTATATACATATAAAATTAGTTGCTCAACAGTATACCAGTTCATGGGTTAGCTCGGGATCACTTGTAGTCCCAAGCATCGTGTTAAGATGAGGGGGTAGTCTTGGGTTGTGACATAGAGTGCACCACTACTTTGTCTCAAAGTTCAACATGTTATTGGCAATCAGCTGACAGTTCACTCCCAAACCACCAACTACTCAAGTCACTTCCTCTCTATTTATAGCAATTAGACTTGCTATCCATCAGAAATAGATCATCTTGTCTCATATAACCAGTTGTTTCCTTGTTATTTTGCATATTTATCCATGTGGTAATCAATTTTAGCCATATTCACCAGTGTTTGGAAATCAAGTCTGTTTAAGACTCTTGAGATAGTTCATAAGGAAATGCTCACTCTAACTCCACGAATAGTCAAGGAAGTGATTCGATCACCACCTTTCCACAATATGCCATATAGGTATTGCTTTTTTAGCTCTCCCTTGTAGGCTGTATATAACACCCTTACTAGTACGAGACTGAATTTTCCCTGAGTTATGGTCATCCACTGAAATCGATATTATTGGAATCGAGTCTCAAACTCAGGCATTCCAGACATGCCTGCAGCAGTTAATCTCCTCTCCAGATATATCCCCCTTATCTTTTTCCCATGGTCATATTTTCTTCTATCCCTTATTATATGTATCCTGTATTTTGATGTACCCTCACCATTTAACGATGGGAACCAGAGTAGGTTTAATAGATAATTAAACTTGGGGTGGTGGTGGTAGATGAATATCAATAAGGGTAACATGCTCCTTGTTGTATCTTGTTTTGATGGTGAACAAATGACTATAAGGGACCAGGTCCTAAGATGTTCATAACAACAGTATAGCTGGCTCACGTCTCCACAGTTTTATCCTCTTGTGTAACAAATTATGCAGGTTTTTTTGTACTATTAAGGAAACCTAGTCCTATAGCATTTCAGCCCTAACTATTACTCAACTATAAAAGAAAAAGGATGCTTTTTCATCAAGTACTTTTTGCAAATTCAAAAGAATGAAAAGATTAAAAGGCAAAAACTCAATTTTACCTCAAGTTCTTAGTGTGCTGATAGTTAAAACAATCTTGAGTTAGATATTGTTTTGTAAATGAATTACTTATTATATAGGAGTAATGCATTGTTATTGTTTCTTTAAGAGTTCTTAGGTAGAGTTGCCTAAGTCCAAAACTAGTTAGAGTTAATCGGTGTTGAGGGAGTCTTGGCAGAGTTTTCAAGGTGAGGTTGTAGAAGAGTTACTACAAGTAGGAGGAGCCTAGAGTTAGGCTAAAATCGATTCTGTAATCAAGAGGTTGATTATAGTGGATTTCTGAGGAGCTTGTAAGGGTACATCATGGATTTTCCTCCCTTGAAAAAAGGGTTTCCACGTTAAATATTGGTGGTATTAATTTCCTGCAAAGCCTTTAGTTTTTCCATCACTTCATAGTTGCTTTATTTTTCTATTGCCTGTGACTGATTTTGAGGGACCAGGTCCATCACTATGTAGTGCAACCTCCAAGGGTTCCAACAATTGGTATCAGAGTGGTTTCACTTTGAAAGGTTCATACCTAGAGTGTTTTTGTCATCATGGGTGCCTTACTGAATCCAGAAATTGGAGAAAAGGTTTCTTTATACAAAGAGGTAAGAACAATCTTGGGAGTTATTCTAAAATCCTGGAAAAATAAATCAAATGCTATAACTGAGCTTGGGGTAGAGATAAAGGAAGAAAAAGGTAGAGATTCCTGACTTTGAAAGCTTTTGAGTCTGACTCAAGTGAGGAAGACACTGATGTTGCACTTCTAGAAACAAAGATTGTTAGAGCGATAAAAAAACTAGTCAGCTTAGCAAAATAAATGGCAAAATTAAAGTGTGTCACAAATATGATAGTTTTGAAGATCTCATTAGGAATTGCCTGATACAAAAGAAAGAGCAAAATCCTAAAAAATCCAGAAGAAAGGATGCGGCTAGCTGTATAGTTAAGAAGGTGTTGGCTGCATAAGAAGACTCCTCCAATGAATCTGAGAAATATAAAGTATGGAGTTGGTTTCATGCTAAAAAGGAATGATAATAAAATCATCCCAGGTTCCTGGTTTTGTCTTATGGAAACTAATGGAGATAACAAAAAAAGTGGGGCTAGAAAAAAGGGATTTCACCCAAAACTGGTTTATGGATAGTAGTTGTTCAAGACATATGGCTGGAAGGGTTGACTATTTTATCTCCCTCAAAACACTTCAAGGAGGAGGTGTGTCTCTTGGAAATGGTAAGAAAGGGCATATCTAAGATATTAGAAAGAATGTAAAATCACCTCATCATGCAATAGAAGATGTGTATATGTAAATGGTCTTAAGTACAATCTTCTAAGTGTATCTCAAATCTGTGACACAGGAAATGAGGTAAAATTCACATTTTATAGATATACTATATCAAACATGAAATCTGGAAGAATTACTCTCATAGCCAAAAGGATCAACTACATGTATGTAGTTGATCTGGAGTCAGTGGATGATGGGGAACTAACTTGTTTAAGTGCTCATGGTGAAGATTGTAATTTATGTCACAAAAGACTGGAACATGTAAGTTCCTCTTTGTTAAACAAGTTGATTTCAAGAGACCTGGTCCTTGGCTTGAAAAAGCTGAAATTTCCAGACAATAAAGTTTGCAATGCTTGTGTTAAAGGTAAACATACCAGATCCTCCTTCAAATTGAAGAAGCAGGTGAGTACTTCCAGATCTCTTGAAATACTACACATGGATTTATGTGGACCTATTAAAGTCCAAAGTAGATGAATAAAGAAATATGTGTTGGTTATTGTAGATGACTACTCCAGGTTCACCTGGACAATGTTTATAAGAAGCAAGGATGAAACATATGAGGTTTTTGTGTCTTTTGCCAAGAAAATACAAGTGAAGCTAAATTGCAAAATTGCTGAATTCAAGTCTGATCATGGAACTGATTTGAGAATTCTCAAGTTGATAAATTTTGTGCTGAGCATGGAATAAGTCATAAATTTTTCTGTTCCTAGAAATCTACAACAAAATGGAGTTGTTGAAAGGAAAAATAGAACACTCATAGAGATTTCTAGGATATGCTAATTGATAATGGTCTTTTGGAGAGTTTCTGGGATGAAGCAGTAAATACTGCTTGCTATGTGACTAATAGGTACTTAATTATATCACTTCTGAATAAGACTCCATATGAGCTGGTATTCAATAGAAAGCCTATTCTAGACTACTTTATACTATTTGGATGCAAATGCTTTGTGCTAAATAGTGGCAAGAAAGAATTGGGAAAATTTGACTTTAAAAATGAAGAAGTAGTGTTTGTAGCTATCCTCAACAAGCAAGGCTTACAGACTATTCAATAAAAGAACTCTGTATGTTAAAGAAAATGTTAATGTGATCTTTAATGAGTCAGGAAATAAAATAAACTTAAAAGATTGTGAAGATTCAGAAGTTGAAGAACCCATTCCTATTCAAAGGTATGAAATTGTTGAGGATGGTAATCAAGGGATAAATGATGCAGATGAGAGTGATGATAGTGATGGTGATCCAGGATCTCAGTCACAAATTCTAGCTTTAGTAGAAGAACAACTAGTGGAAACTAGTTAGAATTCATAGGGACCAAGTCCCAGTGGTATCAATCTTAGAAGGCAAAATTAAAGGCATAAATTCTCTTATCCCCTTGAGAACCTGACTACATATTTGGAAACAGGAGTCCAAAAATAAGGTCAAAACAGAAATATTATCACATTTTCAGCCTTTTTATCTCAAATTGGTCCTAAAATATGACAGAAGTTATGAAAGATACTGATTGGATCAATGCAATGCAAGAAGAACTACAACATTTTCAAAGAAGAAAATTCTAGCATCTGTTCCCTAGGCCAATTGATAGAATAATTATTGGGACCAAATAGGTGTACAAAAATATGCAAGATGAGAATGGAACTATCAACAGAAATAAGGCAAGGCTGGTTGTTCAAGGTTATAACCAGGAAGAAGGGATTGACTATGATGAGAATTCTGCCCCGGTAGAAAGAATAAAGGCCATAAGAATTCTTGTTGCATTTGCTGCATATATGGGATTCAAATTGTTTTAAATGGATGTCAAAAGTGACTTTTTGAATGGAAACCTGAAGGAAGAAGTCTACGTCAAACGACCTCCAGATTTTGAAGATGTAGATTTTCCTCATCATGTACTTAAATTGATAAAGATCTTTATGGTTTGAAGCAAGAACCAAGGTCTTGGTATGAGAGACTCTCAAAGTTTCTCATGGAAAATGTATTTAAAAGAGGAAAAATAGATAATACTCTAGTCTTAAAGGCCAGAGGTAGCAGCCTATTGATTGTCTAGATATATGTTTCTAAAATAATCTTTGGAGCTACTTCTGAATTCCTACATGAAGAATTTGCTAAGATAATGGTTAATGAATTTGAGATGAGTATGATGGGTGAATTAAGCTTCTTCCTAGGTCTGCGGATTAAAAAAATTTCTCAAGGGACACTGATTTGTCAAGAGAAGTACATCAAGAAGTGTAACGACCCAAGACTACCCCCTAGTCGTTAGACGGTGCTTATGACCCCAAAGAACCACAATCTAACCCTTTCCTGATATCTGTACCATGAACACTGAATAATATCTGAAAATAAATATGAAAAAATAGGCATAAACAAGCCATAAGGTTCAACATATCTATAAATACTCAAAACTGAAAACTGAAAACTAATATATCCGTTCGAAAAGCCTCTAATTATATGAACTGTGGAGTTGATGGGATATGTCCGCAACTAACTTCGACAACTGAAAATAAATAAAGTTTGATGCAATAATAATACAAGGATCATCCTTGAATGAAGAGGACTCACTTCTACGTCTACTGCTGCTGACTAGGATTGCACTGCTGAGGGAACTCTTGATCACGTGCCTCTGGACCTATGGTGTCAAATAAAACACCATAGCGCAAATGTGTCAGTACGGGAATGTATCGAGTATGCAGATGAGGTAAGGATAAATGCAAGGGCTCACTCATGAACAGTTACATAACTGAATAATCATGAGAGCACCGAATAGAACACATACAGGAATGGACAAACCATAATCAGAATCATCATAACCCTAGATACTATAACTTGGATACCGCTTTACTATCATCTAAACTCACTACTAACATTGAGATACTGAATCACTGAATTATCTAATACTGATAATTGATTAACTAAATATACTCAGATAAATGACTGAATTCTGAGCTTACTTCTCTCGACTGACGAAATCGAAGATCAACCTCTTTCTAATGGATAACTCCAGAATCTATTATCAATGATAAGAAAATGATCATGTTCAAATTTGACAACAAGAATACTCAACAGAAGCTAAGACTGAGATCAATCCTGTCTATCGGGAGATCTCTGGATCTGATAACAAGAATACTCAACTGAATCTGAGACTGAGATCAAGCCTATCTATCGGGAGATCTTTGGATCTGATAACAAGAACAAGAATACTCAACTGAATCTGAGACTGAGATCAAGCCTATCTATCAGAAGATCTCTGGATCTAACATCAAGAATACTCAACTAAATTTGAGACTGAGATCAAGCCTATTTATTGGGAGATCTCTGGATCTGATATCAAGAATACCCAACTGAATCTGAGACTAAGCCTATCTGATGGATGGTCATGAATCAATGGAACTATCTTAGTTCTTCATTGATATAGATGACTGTACCTCACAGTCCTGATTTCTGAAGATTGTTACTAAAACTGCAACTGTGGGAAGTAGTTACTTAACCGACATGCCCCGACCTCCCATAGGTGGAGTCCAATTAGTAGCCTCAGCTGGAAGGGTGTCAATACCATGCCACGGGTAAAAACCTCTTTGGTCAAGCCTCTCTAATTGATGACCCTAGTAGGAAGTCAGCCTAAGCCAATATAATAGTCAAACCTGTCTAATAGTGACAGCCTCTACTGATGAGGACTCCTGCATCCTGTACTGGCAATGCAGTTCTGGAGTTCAGGGATTGCTCCTAACAACTCAGGCTCTCTCTTACGAAGAGCTTCCATCCCTTTCCTCACTCGGTGCTAGCTCCTACTCCCAACTGAATTCTCAACTGAACACAAACTAAACTAAATCTGATACTGGTAACATTTCTTAAATGATTTGATTGAGTTAAGTTGAATTCACTTGGTTCTGTATCTAATGGAATACTACTAAATCACGGTATTTGAATGATGATACTAAGTTTGAATAGATTACTCGGTCACTACCAAGGCCAGAACTGAACTCTTGGATACTAAAAGATCTGAGATGAGTAGCTGAGTATAACATTGAGGATAGATTACTAGCGATCCAGGGGTTACTGAGATTTCTTAAGTTCTGTATCTGTCTGAGGATACAGAGTTCTATAATTCACTAAGTTTTGAGAATCATGGATCAACTGGAATTATTGTGAAAACTGACACAGGCTCTATACAACAGCTAAATTATTGGGTATAAATACCCCCAGGACTAGATAATATAAAAGTAAAACATAACCATTCTTGACTAGTCTTAACCACGGTCATTCATTAATCATCATAATCACTAAAGCATCACCCCAAGCATTTAGGAATCATAAACATCTGTTCATCATCACAAACACAAAGGAGTCACTTCAAGCATTTAGGAATCATAGACATCTATTCACCACCACAATCACTAAGGCATCAACCCAAGCATTTAGGAATCATAAACATCTATTCATCATCACAATCACTAAGGAGTCACTTTAAGCATTTACGAATCATAGACATCTATTCATCATCAAAATCACTAAGGAGTCACTTCAAGCATTTAGGAATCATAGACATCTATTTATAATCACAATCACTAAGAATTCACTTCAAGCATTTAGGAATCATAGACATATAATATCATAAAGGAAACATGTTACTAGATCATACTTCATTCAACAAGGTCTTACATCAAGTAGTTCACATGTATATTAGTCTTGGCATGTATTGGATATCACATAATTGGGGAAACTTCATACTATCATGTCACAACTTACTCATCAAGCACTTGGCATATATTAAAGGCTTAGCATGCATCAAAAAGCACGTAATTGGGGAGTTTTATACTATCATGTCTCAACTTGTTCACTAAGACTTTTCAACAAACACTAGGCATGCATGAGTTTACACCTAATTGGGGATTTCATGCTATGATATCATAATTCATTCACTAACGCATTTCATCAAATGTTAGGCATGCATGGACTTGCTCACAATTTGGGGTTTCCGAATCAACATTCTATAATGTCCCTAATTATTCACATAAGCATTTTATCAAACATATGGGGAGCATGCTTTGCTTATTCAACTTAATTGGCATGAACAGATCATCTAACAAGCAACTTTAAGAGGATTTATCATGAACATCAAATGAATTCTACACACTAGGGTCAAAGCTTGAAAACCTTGTAAACTAACATGAATCACAACTCAATAATAGCTGGAACATCAATTTCATTTCACATGAATCACGAAAAACTCATAAACATAAAATATTTGAGATTTATAAAAGGGTACTTGAGCTTCTTGAATGAAAGGGACCCAAGAATCAACATCTACATACCTTGGGGAAACTCTTTTCTTAAAATCCCTTGGAGAGATTCTTGATTCCTCTTGATTTCTCTTGATCTCTATTAATTTTTCTTGAAGAAGAAATAAGGGTTTTGATTTTGTAAAACCCTAGTTTTGATGTTAAAGATGGGAAATGAGGCTGAGAGCCTTTTATTGGGTATATATAGGGGCTGAAAAAGAGTGGAAAAAGACCAAAAAGCCCTTGAAATTAAACTGAAAAATCCTAATTTTACATGTTGGCACGACGCTCCATAATCACGCCAGTTCACTGGAGATTGGACAATTGGGAAACTGCATGACGGCGCGATGCGGTGGCAATCACGTTGCCATCTTGGTTGCGAACTGAAAAGGCATCGCGATGCGGTAAAATTGCGTTAGTGCACTGGAAATTGACAATTCTGTAATTAAGCCTTAGCACGATATCCCATAATCTTGGAGGCGCACCGAATTTTGATGATTGCCATTTTGGCTGGCTCCACGATGCGCTAAAGTGTTAGGTGGCACATTGTCTCACTAAAATTGCTCTAAATCTTTGCCCGAGTATCAGATCTGGGAGAATTTGGTATCAACAGAAAGCTTATTCAATGCTCTACATGATAAAAATTCAATATTAGAGAAATTCTACATAGTTCAAAGTATTTCACACTTAGGAAGACACCTCTTAAACTTTTAGGACCGAATTTTTGCTTCACTGAACACGCTCTATGGTTCAGACTAGGAAAGAATTTTACGATGTGTTACGAGAATTTACTGAAGAAATATATCATTGGAGATTCCAAACCAATTTATACTCCAATTGGAACCAGCTCAAAGATTCATAATGATGAACTAGGTCCTTTAGTAAATGAGACAATGTATAGGGATTATTGGATCCTTGCTGCACCTTACTGCAAGCAGTCCAGACATCGTATTCAGTAGAGGAATGGGTACCAAATCTCAAGCCTACCAAAAGAGTCTTATTTGAAATCTTCAAAAAGAATTCTTTGATATTTTAAAGGGACAGGGGACATGGTCCTTTACAATCTATCAGGAGATAGTTTTGATTTGGTGGGATATATTGATGCTGACTATGTTGGATCTTTGGTAGATATAAAAATCACTTCAATAATGGCATATTTTCTTGGATCATCCTTAATTTCTTGGGGATCTAAGAAGCAAAACCCAGTTTCCCTATCCACTGCTGAAGCTAAATATGTGGCTGAAGCTTATTGTTATGCTTTATTTCTATCGATTAAGAAACAATTGAGAGATTTTGGTAATGTCAAATATATTATTCCTCTAATATATGACAACACAAGTTCTCTAAACATTGACAAGAATCTAGTGCAGTACAAGAGGACTAAACATATTGACGTAAGACATCACTTCCTAAGAGACAATATTGAGAAAAGGACTATCTGTTTGAAGTTTTGCAAGAATTAGGATCAGATAGCATATATCTTTACTAAGTCACTTACAAGGAACAATTTATGAAGAATAGGTTAAAGCTAGGTTTGATCAAAATAACCTAACCTACTGTATGAATGAATGTTTCTCTACAAAAATTGGTGATGATTAGGAGATAGGTATCCTTGGTAAAGTATGTACTTGTTAGTCTAACTCAGTCTCATACCTTTGTAGGTATACAACTATTTTGGAAAAAACTAATGAAGTATGCAGAAACTTAAGAATTCACTCAAAGAAAGAGAGGGACCTGGTCCCACCTCAATGGTTAGTATTATGAATGTGCATATTTTTGTTGTTCTATTAGAAAAAAACACATCTTCTCTCTCTTTCAAAAATTTATCCTATCCAAAATTGAAATCAAACTCATTTTTGCATTAACTCTATGGATCCTTCCCAACCCAACTATCCTAACCATTCAAAGCCAAACCTGTTTTCACTTACCTTCCTGATGAAAATACATCCCTAAAAACACATGATCCATTGGACTGTGTAATGATTGGTGATTATTGGGTTTCTAAAAATCTCATTCTTCTATCACATAACCCAAGAATAAATTTGGATGGTACCAAGAAATAAAATGGCAACCTGAAAATAAGAGTCTCCAGAGTAAAATCTGGAAATTCTACTGGAAAGCACCCAAATTTTGAGGGACCTGGTCCCAAGAAGACGAAAATGACTAATGATGAACCTAGTAGGGCTTTTAAAAGAGGAAAATCAAGAGATAATTGCTAAAGATATAGAATTTGAGAAATTACAAGTGCAAATTCTGCAGTATACAAAGGAAGGTCCAAGGGTCTTTGCAGAACTTAAGAGTGAGAATGATGAACTCAAGAAGAAGGTTACAATTCTAATCAATGAGACCTCTGAGATTGAATACAAATTTCAAGATGCGGGCCAGCTTACTTGATAGGGGAATAAAATAAGTTGAGTTTTTGATACAAATGACAATAAGGGACCAGGTCTCTATGTTGTATGATCGTGGAAGCATGATAATTTAATGTTAAGGGTGAACATTCATCTTCTTCTGTAGTGGTAATTACACTGATTAAATGTTATGAATGTGTATTGATGCTCAAAATTCTTTTTCTGGTTTTTTCATCATAAAAAATAGGGAAAATTATTGTATCTTGTTTTAATGATGAGTGGATGACTAAAAGGGACCAAGTCCCTGGATGTTCATGGCAACAGTACAGCTGGCCTGCATCTAAATAGTTTTGTCCTCTTATGTAACAAACTGTGCAGGTATTATTTGTACTACTAAGGACACTGGTACAATAGCATTTAAACCCTAATCACCTCTCAACATTGAAAAGAAAGGGATTCTTTTTCACCAAGTAGTTTTTGTAAATTCAAAAGAGTGAAAAGACAAAAAGGCAAAAACTCAATTTTATCTCAAACTCTTAGTGTGTTAATAGTGAAAATATTCTTGAGTTAGATATTGTTTTGTAAATGAATTACTCATTCTATAAGTTTAATGCGTTGTTATTGTTGCTTTTAGAGTGCTTAGGTAGAGTTGCCTAAGTCTAAAACTGGTTAGTGTTAACTGGTTTTGAGGGAGTCTTGGCAGAGCTATCAAGGTGAGGCTGTAGTAACTTACTACAAGCAGGAGGAACCTAGATTTAGGATGAAATCAAGTCAGTAATCAAGAGGTTGATTATAGTGGATTTCTGAGGAGTTCGTGAGGGAAAGCCGTGGTTTTTCCTCCCTTGAGCAAGGTGGTTTCCGCGTTAAATCTTTGTGTTGTTAATTTCCTTTATAGCCTTTAGTTTTTCTAGCACTTCATAGTTGCTTCATTACTCTATTGCATGTGGCTGATTTTTAAGGACCAGGGCCTCAATGTGTGTTGCAACCTACAAAGGTTCCAACACTCCTCCCTTCACTCTCAGTCTCTCCCTTATAAGAGCTCGATTCTTCCTCACCAGCTCCATAATCATTTTTTTATTCTTTATATTCATCCTCATTCTCGTCATTAGAAGATGATGGTGAGCGTGGTAGGGAAGTGCTGGGAATTTTTATTCTTGGACCTTTTGGAGGTGTGTTATCCTCTGTGACTATTTTCATTCCAAGAGGTTGTTTCACCCTTGGGTATGCCTTCCCCTTCAGTGGGTATTCTATGAGGTCACCGCTTCTTATTTCTTAACTAGCAATCAAACTTCGGGGCAGGTTTCTTCTTAGTATTCTTCTTTGGGGTTTTATTGGATGATGAATCACCTTTTGGAGCCATTTTAACCTGTTTTCATAAGACCAATTAGTGAATTATACGAAGAGGAATGAAGAAAAAATTTTTGGTGTTATTGTGCCTTTATTAGACTCATTACGACTGAGGGGTCCGAGTTGTAGTCACTGGATATGACTCATTGAGATGAGTCGTAAGGTGGACATTGTACAAATAAATATTTTCTAGTCAGGTTCGAGTCCTCCTAACGATTCATAATGTTAGTTTACAACTCGTCACCAATACTCGTAAGCTGATTAGAAACATATCATGCTATGCTTAAATTTACCCAATCATCAAGACTCCCGACTATAAGTCGTAAGGATTGACGATGGACTTTTTTGGGTGATATGTAAAGTTACAAGAGCCTATCCTTCTTTAATCCTTCATGTTATCATTGGTTACAAGTATTGTAATAACTCGTTAAGTATCCTTATAAGTCGTTAGGAGGCCTGTACCCACTATAACATAAGGGAATGAACTTGAGTGGTTCCATACTTTATCCCATACATAACACTATACATTTACACACTACTTAATACTCAAGACATTTATCCCTAAACACAAATCAACACATCAAGTCTTTTTTCAATTCCATTACCATACTTTATAGTAAATTCTCAGATATAGGGCTCGATTATCAATTTATACTCATGGTTAAGTCAGGAAATCCAATGATATTGCATTAGTGTTAGAATCTAATTAAGTTAAAAGAGATTTTAAGCATGATACACTTACTTATTTTCTTGAACTTTGGAATTCTTGACTTTAACCAATTTGATCCCTAATCTTGGTGAATTTCATACTTTAGGAAGATTGAAATTGTTTGATTTTGTGCTTTAGAGTGAATGTAGAGTGTTTTTGTAATTTTGCAATCTTAGAAAATAGTGGGAGCTTATGAATTGAGAAGAAGGATGCCTATTTTGGGTGCCCTTTTTATTTTAAATTGCAATTTAGGGACGGGTCAACCTGTGATACCCGAACTAGTTGGATTGGTTATGAGTCCTCATTACAACTTATAACTGTTGCTTACAAGTATTGAACTCCCTTCGTAAAAAACTAGAACTTTACCTAGGTCCTCTTGTCATTACGAATCAAGGTGACTAATCGTAACCAGAGGCTACGACTTGTTCTGATAGTCATAATGACTCTAGAGACCAAATATCTAAGTAGTTCGAGTTCCAGGTCTATACGATTCTTTCTTATGAGTTATGGTATCTTATTAAGATCCTTAAAAAGCCCGTATGTCTTGATTTCTACAAATTTCTGGCTAAGTCCTGCAATCTTAAGTTTTGCATAATAAATACACATATTACCCTATACTTTATTAAGTACAAAACATGGGTTGTCTCCCATGCAGCGCTTGATTTAACATCGTGGCATGAGTGGCTAAGTTGGATACCCGAAATTCACCAACCAGCCCCATGGGTTGTCTTTCATATAGCTTTTGATTTAACATTGTGGCAGGATGTAATTGCCTTGGTTACTCAGACTTCGCCAAGGTCCATTACAAGAAACAATTTAACCTCTTTAGTGTTACCTATATATTGCTTTACCCTTTTCCCATTCACTTTTAATGAGGCTTTACCATCACACTTCAATTTTAAATCACCATATGGAAACTTTCTCACCATAGTAAATGGCCCATACCACCTAGACTTCAACTTTCCTAGAAACAAGCAAAGTATTGAGTTGAATAGCAATACCTGGTCACTTTCCTAAAATATTCTTTTCTCTATTTTGTGATCATAATGTAGCTTCATCTTTACTTGGTAAAGTACAAAACTCTTATAAGGCAGGAATTGGAACTCATCCAACTCATTTATCTTACCCATTCTTGCTTTTGCTGCATCATGCCACTCAACATTCAACAGACAAGTGACACACCTTGCTGTACACCAACTGATATAGAGAAATACCTGTGTGAGTCTTCAAGCTGTTTGGTAGGCCCATAATGCATTGTCTAGCTTTCTTGACCAATTTTTCCTATTGGTATTAACAGTTTTTGCCAAAATGGACTTTATCTCTCTATTGGATAAGTCAACCTGTCCACTAGTCTGTGGATGGTAGGATATTTCCACCTTATGCTTCATTTCATACTTCTCAAGCAGACTCTTAAACAGACGATTATAGAAATGCAACCCACCATCACTAATGATTGCACATGGTGTGCCAAATTAAGAAAAGATATACTTCTTTAAAAAGGAAGTGACACTTCTTCCTTCATTATTGGGGAGCATAATTTATTCCACCTATTTTGACATATAATCCACCACCACAAGAATATACTTCATACCAAAGGAGGTCACAAAGGGGCCCATAAAGTTCACACCTCATACATCAGACAATTCTAATTCTAAAATTGGGGTCCTAAAAAGTTCATAGTGCTTAGAGATATTGCCTTGATGTTACATTGGTCACAGTCTAAAGCAAAGTCATGAGCATCATTGTATATTATAGGCTAGTAGTACCCACATAGTATGATCTTGTGGACTGTGCAGGTTCCTCCATGGTGACCCCCAACTAGTGAAGAATAACAAGCCTCAAGGATGTTCATCATATCCACTTCAGGGATGCATCTACGAATAAACCCATCCATACATATTCATAATAAGTAAGGTTCATCCTAGAACAACTTCCTTACCTCATGCTTTAATCTCTTTCTCTACTAGAAGGACAAATCTTCTAGGACTAGATCACTTGCTAGATAATTTGCAGAGTCAGCAAACCATGGAATTAGATCTTAAGAAGCAGCCAACACCCGCTCTTCTGGAAAACTATCTTTAATTTTGAGCCCATCTTCAACTTTCTACATTGATTTCTCCTCAAGTCTAGACAGATGATCTACAATTTGATTCTCAGTGCTTTTCTGTCCTTGACCTCAAAATCAAACTCTTACAGCAAAAGAACCAATCTAATCAATCTAGTCTTTGTATAATTTTTCAATATCAAGTACCTCAACGTTGCATGATCAGTGTGCACTATTACCTTTGTCCCATTTGGATAAGACTAAAATTTTCAAAGGCAAAAATTACTACTAACAACTTCTGTTTAGTGACTGTGTAGTTTTTTTGGGCAGGGTTTAATGCCTTAATGGCATAGTGATCACACTCATATATGCCATAGTTTTGATATAGGACAATCGTTTTAAATAAATCTCAACTTACATTGAGTTTGAATCCTCAAAAAGTGAATCTAGTCTTCAAAGCCTATAAACATTGATAACATCTAAGTGTATGCCTGTAGAAGGGTGTAATTATATGATGATTGTTGAAGCTAAAGAAAGTTAAGGATAGTTTATATTAAGGGAGTGTTCAAGAATTCAGTTAGTACAATTCATTAAAGGTTTATGTATATCCATATTAAGTGTTAGAATCTAAATTTGAATCCTTGAAGATTGAGCTAATAGAATGAAGAGTTGAAGCTCTAGATGGTGTGAACTCATGGTATGGTGATACTCTTGAATATTCAAAGTTAATTAGTTTTAAGTTATTTTATAGTGACTATTGGATCTATAGAAAGTTAAGATTTCTATCTCAGAAGGAAGTACTAGCAACGGGTTTTACATTTTTAGGTGAAGTCTTTCAGGACGAGTTTAGTTTTGATATGTATTATTATATATCAGGCTCTAGAGTAAAGTGGTTGCATTTTAGTCTAGAGTTTATTAAAGGGGTCTAGAGACTTAGAATAATGGTGTAAATCTAAGGGGGAGATGATAGAACAAGGAACTAAGTCAGGCTCTCAGATTCTAGTAGTAATGCCAGTACGTTGTAGAACAGTAGTAGGGGAGGATGATGCCCAACCCATTTTTATCCCAGTGTAAAGTTTTCGGTCATCACGATATCTAATCATGCCTTATATGTTAGATCCATGATCATAGTTCATGTTCATGAACATAATAGAGAATAATGTACGCTCCCAGTTCCTAGTATGAGGAGTTCTAGTTCACTCAGCTGTACGAATCATATTCCATGAAATTATGATCTCCAAACTCAAGTCATACAGCTCATGACTCATGTACCCATGCTTTACTGTATGTTTAATTCCAGGTACTCATTCTAAACTCTCAATGACCAATGAAATTCAGATTATGTCATGTATATCCTCAGTTTTGATCTCTATAATTAATCTATGTCGTGGATACTCTATTTCTCAGGCTTTAGTTAAGTGTCCAAGTTATGCATACTATTCTTTCATGCTTCAGGTCCTCATGTTCTAACTTTCAGTGACCTCTTCTTATGTAAAGATAATGGTGATGCAAAATTATTTAGATGGGAGAGAGTAAATATTTATTATGGAGAAAAGATTGTTGTATGTTTGTTTTATGTAAGTCTATAAGGTTGAAGAAAGATTGAGGCAAATATTTTGGTATATGTCACGGTTAGTTAAGAATTCTAGGCGTGTCTTCTTAAGAATAGTGCAAGAAAGTTATTATTCATAGAGGTTTAGAGAATATGAGAAAAATGATTTTATGGGTGTTTGCCTAGAAGTTCGTAGGTGGTTATAATGATATGATTGAATGTCATGTTGGTATAAAAGTGGATAGGTGCATTATGCACTAGTAAATTACTAGTAAGAGGCTAAATTTAGTTGTTGAGGTGGTAAGAAGAATGATTCTTGAGATGAGAAGTTATGAAAATGCATGGGGTATTGAATTAATGGTTTAGACTAGCATTATGGTGTTATGTGCAGTACCTTGTAATTTTGAGTTAGGCTTGAACATGGTGAGAGTATGTAGTTTGACTTAGACTTTGGATGGAGTAGTTATATATACCCATATGAGTATTTAAGGAGCAAGGAACAAGTAACCACGTTAGGCTCTTAGATTTTAGTAGTGAAGCCAGTATATTATAGAACATTACAGGGGAGGAAGATGCCCGACCTATTCATATTTCATTGCAAATTTTTGTACTTTAATCATCACGATATCTAGTCATACCTTACATGTCATCTCCACGATCATAGCTCACATTCATGCATTTGCTATAAAAATCATGTACGCTTTCAGTTTCTAGTATGAGGAGTTCCAGTTCACTCAGTAGTACGAATCATGTTCCATGAATTTATGAACTCCAAACTTAGGTCATGTAGCTCATGACTCATGTACTCATGCTTTACAAAATGATCAATTCCAGGTAATTATGGTAAACTCTTAATGACTAGCGAAACTCAGATTATGTCATGTATATCCTCAATTTTGATCTCTGTAATGAATCCATGTCGTGGATAATCTATTCCTCAGGGCTTAGATAAGTATCCAGGTTATGTATTATATTCTTTCATAGTTCAAGTCCTCATGTTCTAACCTTTCAGTGACCTCTCCTTAGATCAAGATAGTGGTGATGAACAGATATTTAGATATGAGAGAGTAAGTGTTTCTTATATTTATGGTATAGACTAGTGTTATGGTGTGATTTTCAATGCCTTGTAATTATGAGTTAGGCTTGAACATGGTGAGAGCAGGTAGTTCAACTCAGACTTTGGATGGAGTAGTTATATGTACCCATGCGAGTATTTAAGGAGCAAGGCTAAGCTTGAATTGGGCAGTTGCATTGCCTAAGGCCCAGTAATTCTATCCTAGTTTATGTTTCATAGGACTATGTTCCATGTTACAGAGTTATAACCATATTAAGAGTCCTTACTCATATATCTTATTCAGATCATGCCCAAGTTCTTTGCTCCCTACTGTTATTAGAACTTCTTAGAAAGAGTATTGAAGAGATACTCCAGTTAGGTATAAGCTTTTAGTATAATTCAGTTTGTGTATCCAACAATTCAATTTAGTAGTCAGACAGACAAGTTCCTATGGGTTTTTTTCTCCATCTTTTGATCTAGACTTACTATCTAAAGTTTCATGAGTATGGCCATTCCAAGAGGTAATTTGTTCGCATCCATGTAAATTGTAAATTCTGTTTAGTTCATGCAACATCTTTTAGATTTATATATCCAGTCATAATTTAGTTCGTAAGTGTCCCATGCATCATCTCAGTCTTTCCTTATTATTTCAGCAAAGTTAGTATCATTCAGGGGACGAATGATCCCAAGGGGAAGATATTGTCCCAAGTTTTCATGTCCTAAACCTCTCAACTTTTATTCATGAAACCAAATCCAACTTGAGGTAATAGTTACTCAGAAGTTGAATCTTTCATTTCTATCTTAGCCTTATAACCATTGTCATGTCATTGCATGTATTTATAAAATCAGTTCAGTTCATGTATCATGCTCAGAATCAGTTATGCAATCATTTTCCAAGTCATGCATATTTAGTACATAGTCGTAGTTACCTTAGTATTCTTAGTCTAACCAATCTCATTTGAGGAAGAATGATTCTCGGGGGAAGATAATGTAACACCCTAAATTCTTGAGCTAGAAATCGAACCGTTGTTTCTATATGTGTAAAATCTAATCCCATGATTTATATTTGAATACATGTGTCATGATTCTTATCCTAGTATGTGAAGTGCTTATGAGGTGAAAAATCTTCATAGGAATCACTTAGAGCAAAGTTGAGCTAAGAGCCTTTGGTTCGGCCAAATTTAGGTATTCAATTCTCTAAGAGACAATTTTGAACGTATATAACTTTTTAGATATGTGGAAT
The DNA here is from genome assembly GCF_002878395.1 of Capsicum annuum. Taxonomy (NCBI): domain Eukaryota; kingdom Viridiplantae; phylum Streptophyta; class Magnoliopsida; order Solanales; family Solanaceae; genus Capsicum; species Capsicum annuum. Next base: position 148,647,704 of record NC_061122.1, on the reverse strand, counting down.
TTTTCAGATCAAGACCCACCAAGTTATATATAATTGAATTAGCTTTCCAATGATACTAATTTTGCCTTAATCCGATACCCGAGCAAAAATTTATGATCATTTTCGTCAAAACCAGTAAGCTACTGTGATAGCACCATGGAGTGGGACTAAGTTACCATGCCAAGCTCCACGATGCAGAGGATGCTTTTCCTGCATCCAAAAGTACAAGCCCAAAGGGCATTTTAGTTATTTCTCCTTGACCCCAGGGACCCAAGTGATGGATTAAAACATCAAAAGGAAATTATTTTCCCACTTTTCATCATCAAATCCTTATGTAAATCCTTCCCTTCCCAAGAACAAAAATCCAAACCCTTTTCTCCTAGAATCCAAGAATTTAAGCTTCCAAGCTCAAGAATCTTCGAGAAAACATCAAGAATAGGATTTCTTTCACAAGTTCATCATCCAATTCCCAAGATTCAAGCTTTCTTCCTTAAGAATTCAAGGTTTCAAGTTCCAATTTCAAGTTTCTTCAAGAATTCGTTCAATTAAGGTATGTGGGATGTTCATCCATGGGTCCTTTCTTAACCATGGATCCCAAAAACCCTCCTTTTAACTAGAGAATGGATTTTTCTCTTATTATGGAGTTTTGTATGTTCAAGATGGACTAACTTCATATGTTTCCTTAATAGTTTGACTCTATTCATGTCCAGGAATGATTTGATAAAAAGTTAGGTTATCTTATGATTTAAGCTTTAATCTCTCATGTTATATTTAAGTGAATTTCATGTTGTATTATCAAGTTATGATCTTAGTCAAGTAACCATGCTATTTTTTGATGTTTAAGACTTTCCCATGTTCAAGTTCATGATTCTCACATGTTTGATAAAATGTCTATGTTTTTGGATTTTTGAACCATGATTACACACTACAGTATTTCAAGTTTGATATTGTATTTTTTGCATAATTATTCCGTACTGTCGGGTTATGAACACCTGATACCTATGTGTTTTACATAATTTTCATTTTTAAGTAACAAATCAGTCAAACCATAGTTTCAATATCATATTCAAAACACCATGATTATGTTGAGAATTATCAGTTTATATGTTTAAAATTACCTTAGAATACGTATGCTCTATTATTTTCAGAATACCATGATCGGAGCTTATCTTTTTAGTGCATGCACCAGTTAGTATTTCAGTGTCTTTTAGTTGGGAGTAGAATTTATCACCGAGAGAGAAGTGTGGGTTCAGCGTATCCTACTTCCCTAGAAACTATGTGCCATCATAGGTTTAAGGGCCTCGCCAGAGAGTGTTTCCTCTTGCCTAATATGAGCTTAGTTTAGTAATCACTCTAGTTCAGGTTCTACTCTGATGACAAGGATAGAACAACCTTCCTCAACGTGGTCAGACGTTGGACTCCATGATAGCTCACATAGTTTATGTCGGTTAAATGATAGCCCCTACAGTTTCAGTTTGTATTTAGCTTATCTCAGTTCAGGTTTGCATGAATAAGTATACAATTATTCAGTTATTCAGATATCAACCATTTATTTATAAAGATTATTTTAGTACACATTTATTCTTGGTCTTATATTATCAGTTTTACATGTTCATGTTTTCATGCTCAGTATATATAAATAACCCTCAGTTCAGGTTTACAACATGTCTAACTTTGTATAAGATTTACATATAGTATTCGTGTCATACCATATCCCAACTTCAGTCCTGCTTATTCTGTAAAATTAAGGACTTAAGAAAGTAAGTGTAGTGATTCACCAGCTTATCAGATCATGTTCGTTACTCATGTTTTAAGATACTTCAGCTTTTAGTTTATTTCAGTCTCTTGGTGAGTCAACTTACACTTAGCATGCATATTTTAAGATTATGTTCCTAATCAATTTTACTTATTGCATTCACCCCACTTACTCAGTACATTCCAAAGTACTGATCCACATATATATTTATGTGCTATATTGTCTCATAATGTAGGTACCAGTTGTAGCCTACACATCATACTAAGACAATTTGCAGCTTCTAACTAGCAGGTGATAAGTTCTCTTATTTTGAGGTCTTCGATCAATTTTAGTTCATGTAATTTATTTTGATTATTCATATGTATTGATTAGTGGTAGTTGTAAAATTATTTAGTATTACATCTAATTAGATTTTTTCATGATAATTCTTCCACTCAGTAAATTATGTTTTGTTATATACATATCATATTAGCTTCTCAATTGTATACTAGTTTATGGGTTAGCTTGGGATCACCTGTGGTTCCAAGAATTATGTTACGACTAGGAGGTATTCTTGGGTCATGACATAGAGTGAACCATACCTTTGCCTCAAAGTTTAGCGTGTTCTTAGAAATATGCTAAGAGTTTACTCCCAAATCACTAATTACCCAACTCACTTCCTCTCCATTTATAGCAATCAAGCTTGCTACCATCGGAAGTGGATCATCTTGTATGGCGTACCCATTTTTTCCTTATATTTTGCATATTTCTTCCATGCGATACTCAATTTCTTCCATATTCACCAGTGGTTGGAAATTAGGTCTGTGCAAGACTTTTGAGTAGTTCGCAAAGAAATGTTCACCCGAGCTCCACGAATAGTCAAGGAAGTGATTAGATTACCACCTTTCCACAATCTACCCTGTAGTTATTGCCTCTTCAACTCTCCCTTGTAGGCTGCATAAAACTCCCTTACTAGTGCTGGACTAAATTTATCTAGAGCTGTGGTCATCAACTGAAATCGATATTGTTGGAATCGGGTCTCTAACTCAGGCATTCAAGACATAACTACAGTAATTAATCTCCTCCCCAAATATATTCCCTTTCTCATTTTTCCCATGGTCATATTTTGTCTATCCCCTTATTATATATATCCTGTATTCTGAGATACCCTCACTGTTCAATGATGGGAACTGGAGTAGGTTCAATAGATAAGTAAACTTGGGGTAGTGGTGGTGGATTAATATCAATGAGGGTAACATGCTCCTTGAAGTATCTTGTTTTGATAGTGAAAATATAACTATGAGGGACAAGGTCCTTGGATGTTCATGGCAACAGTACAGCTAGCAAGCATCTGCACGGTTTTATCCTCTTGTGTAACAAACTATGCAGGAGCTATTTGTACTATTAAGGACACCTGGTCCTATAGAATTTCAGCCCTATCATCACTTAACAATAAAAGGAAAAGGATATTTCTTTATCAATTGGTTTTTTCGAATTCAAAAGACTGAAAAGATTAAAAGGCAAAAACTCAATTTTAGCTCAATTTCTTAGCATGATAGTGAAAATATTCTTGAGTTAGATATTGTTTTGAAATTGAGTTACTTATTCTATAAGAGTAATGTGTTTTTATTGTTGCATTAAAAGTGTTTAGGTAGAGTTTCCTAAGTCAAAAACTGGTTAGAGTTAACCGGTGTTGAGGGAGTCTGGGCAGACTTATAAGGTTGAGGATGTAGTAGAGATACTACAAGTAGGAGAAGCCTAGAGTTAGGATGAAATCAAGTCTGTAATCAAAAGGTTGATTATAGTGGATTTTGGAGGAGCTTTTGAGGGCAAGTCGTGGTTTATCTCCCTTGAGCAAGTTGTTTCCATGTAAAATCTTGGTGTTGTTAATTTCCTGCTAAGCCTTTAGTTTTTCTAGAACTTCATAGTTTCTTCATTGTTCTATTGCCTGTGACTGATTTTGAGGGACAAGGTCCCTCACTGTGTGGTACAACCCCCAAGAGTTCCAATAATTGGTGGAAGCATGATGATTTAATGTTAAGGGGGAACATTCATCTTCTGCTATAGTGGTAATTACACTGATTAAATATGATGAATATTCATTGATGCTTAAAATTTTGTGTCTAGTTTGCCATCATCAAAAAGGGGGAAATTGTTGTATTTTATTTTTATGACGAGCAGATGACTACAAAGGACCAAGCAACAACACAGCTGGCACGCGTTTGCATAGTTTTGTCCTCTTGGGTAACAAATTGTGCAGGTGTTATTTGTACTATTAAGGACACTTGGTACAATAGCATTTCAACCCTATTCATCACTTAACTATAAAAAAAAGGGATTCATCTTCATCAAGTGGTTTTTACAAATTCAAAAGAGTGAAAAAAGAAAAAGGAAAAAAACTTAATTTTAGATCAAGTTTTTAGAGTGTTGATAGTGAAAAAATTCTTAAGTTAGATATTGTTTTGTAATTGAATTGCTCATTCTATAAGAGTAATACATTGTTATTGTTGCTTTGAGAGCGCTTAGGTAGAGTTTCCTAAGTCCAAAACTGGTTTGAGTTAACCGGTGTTGAGGAAGTCTTGGTAGAGTTATCAAGGTGAGGCTGTAGTAGAGTTACTACAAGAAGGAGGAGCATAAATTTAGGCTGAAATCAAGTCTGTAATCAAGAGGTTGATTATAGTGGATTTCTGAAGATCTTGTGAGAGCAAGCCGTGGTTTTTCCTCCGTTGAGCTAAGGGTTTTCCATATTAAATCTTTGTGTTGTTAATTTCCTACAAAAACTTAGTTTTTCTAACACTTCATAGTTGTTTCATTACTCTATTATCTATGGCTGATTTTCAGGGGCCAGGTCGCTCACTGTGTCTCTCCCTCATAAGAGCTCAATTCTTTCTCACTAGATCTGTCATCATTTTCCTCTTCTTCATATTCATCCTCATTCTCATCATTAGTAGAAGATAGTGAGTGTGATAGGGAAGTGCTGGGATTTTTTATTCTTTACCCTTTTAGAGGTATGTCATCCTCTGTGACTATTTTCTTTCCCTAAGGTCGTTTCTCCCTTGGGTCTTCCTTCCCCTTTAGTGGGTATTCTACGAGTTCACCGCTTGATTCATCGGTGTCCTTGTTTCTCAACTGGTAATCAAACTTCGGGGTAGGTTTCTTCTTGGTGTTCTTATTTGGGGTTTTCTTAGATGATGAATCACTGTTTGGATCCATTTGAACCTTTTGCATAAGACCAATTAGTGAATTCTAAGAAGATGAAAGAAAAACAAGAAAATTTGGTGTTATTGTGCCTTTACTGGACTCATTACGACTGAGGGGTCTGATTCATAGTCACTGGGTATGACTCATTTAGATGAATCATAAGGTGGATAGTTTACAAATAAATGTTTGCTAGTCAGGTTACGAGTCCTCCTAACTATTCATAATGTTAGTTTACAACTCGTTACCAACACTCGTAAGATGACCAAAAACATATCACACTATGCATAAATTTACCCAGTCATCATGACTCCCAACTACAAGGTGTAAGGATTGACTACAACTTATTTGGGTGATTCGTAAAGTTACTAGAACCTATCCTCATCTTATCCTTTATGTAATCAGTGGTTATAAGTGTTTTAATGACTCGTTAAGTGTCCTTACGAGTTGTTAAAAGGACTGTACCCACTGTAACATGAGGGAATGTACTTGAGTGGTTCAAATACTTTATCCCACACACAACATTATACATTTACACACTACTTTATACTCCAAATATTCATCCTTAAACACAAATCAACACATCAAGTCTTTTTTCAATCCCATTAGATACTTTATAGTACAATTCTCAGATATAAGGCTTGATTATCGATTTATACTCATGGTTAATTTAGGAAATCCAATGGTATTGCATTAATGCTAGAAACTAATTTAGTTAAAAGAGATTTTAAGCATGAAACACTTACTTGTTTACTTGAACTTTGGTATTCTTGACTTTAACACAATTGAGCCTTAACCTTGGTAATTTCATACTTTGGGAAGATCGAAATTGTTTGATTTTGTGATTTAGAGTGAATGTGGAGTGTTTTGGTGATTTTTCAATCTTAGAAAATGGTGGGAGTGTATGAATTGAGAAGAGGGGTGCCAATTTTGGGTGCCCTTTTTATTTTATCTTGCAATTTGGGGTGGGTTGACCCGCAATGCCCAAACTGGTCGGATTGGTTACGAGTCCTTATTAAGACTCATAAACATTGGGTATGAGTTTTGAACTACCTCCGTAAAGAATTGGAACTTTACGAGGGTCCCCTTGGCATTACGACTCAAGTTGATGAATCGTAACAAGAGGCTACGACTAATTATGAGAGTCATAATGACTGCAAAGACCAAATACCTGAGTAGTCCGAGTTCTAAGTCTATACTAATATTGTTTATGAGTCATGGTATCTTATTATGACCTAAGAAGAGCCCGTATATTTTGATTTCTGCAAATTTTTAGCTAAATCCTGCAATCTTCAGTCTTGCATACTGAACACACATATTACCCTATAATTTATTAAGTACAAAACATTGGTTGCCTCCCATGTAGTGATGAGTGATGATTTTACCACTCATTCTCAATAAATATTTATGCACATTATCTTGTGTTGAATGAATTAATGAGACATATTGGTGACAAAATGCACTAATATCCACTTTTTGCAGGCATAGAGTTGAGGAAATTAAAAGGTTTGGATTGGATCTAAAAGTGATCAAAAGGGAGCAAGAAAAGTGCAACTGAAGACTTGGAGTAGAAAGGCTTCAGATACCGTGGTTACAGTTGGCTGACCACGATTGTGGTAGTCAAGAAAAAGTCATTCAACTACGATTGTAGAATTTACATGCGGTCTCAACCAGACCCGCGCGATGATGGCTTAGATAAAGAAATCAACCAAAGGGAAAAACTAAAAATGCACGTGACTGATCCCAATTTTAACAAAAAGAATCAAATCCTAGCATCATGAAATATATTCCGTCTTCCCCAATTTTTAGGTTTAGCTCTTGAATTCATAGCCTCTATTTTTAGAGAAGAAAATATTGTATAATTTTTGAATGAGGAAGAATACATTGGAAACTTTCTAAGTGAAAGATTAGCTCACTTCCATTGTTGATTTGTGGGACCGCCAAGTTTGAAGTAATATTCACTTAAGCTTCAATAAATCACTTTAATGGAGATTATGGGTATATCTATGCTTATTTATCTTATGTGTAGCTAGATCTCCCTCTTAGGGTTATGTGTGAATAAGGATTAAAATGCGTGTGGGTTGTTATTGATTAGCTTCCACTTAGTACTTCATGTTTATGGGTTCTATCATTGCTATGCCAATTTGGTTGGGATTTGATAGGTAAAAGCCCCAAATACCCACATGGGCATAATGAGTGCAAGCTCCATGCTTTAAAAAACCCGAAACCATCTTCGAAAGAAGTGTTTTGTGTGTTGTTTAGGAATCCATATCATCCTTGAAAGTGGGATGTAGAGACTAAAGAAATGATAGACAATTGTGTGTGTAATTTGCTAATTTTTCACTATCTTAGACATAAGCATAAATATGAGGTTGACTATACCATTAGTATCATCCTAGAAGTAGGGATGCCTAGATTGAGGTTGTGGTTACCAATTATTGAACACACCTATTAGGTATTCGAAAGAATCAATGGGTGAAAGTTTTGTGTTTTGTTGAAAGACTAGCATCAAAATCTATAACCAAACCTACTCATATTTGACTTACTAAATTGATGTTGATTGCTAAAACTGATATATCACTCCCTTAGTAATGCATTATCCCAAGATCTGTGCAAACTTGTTAAAACTCTAATTATTCGTAGCCCCAAATTTATTCTAGTAAAAACCAAAAAAAACATTAGTGTAGATATCTATCTCTCCCATATTTATCTTCTTGTAGCATTGGTTTGGATTTAACTTATATTTATTATTTTGAATTAACTTGATTGCCACTCATATTATTCTTTGTGGATTCGACCCCATCTCAAAAGTTAGGTAAATATATTGTCGATGACAGCCTTGCACTCAAATTGAAGTGTAAGTTGAGTGTTATAAAAAATGGCACCGTTGTCGGGGAATAATTTGGCATATTAAGTTATTTTGGAACTTTAGTTACTTGCTTGAATTCAAGCTTGTATATATTTGCTTGTAATTTTCTTTGTAGGTAGATTTTATTTTATTTTTACTTTCCTCTATGACATGCCTAACAAAAATGATATTTGTTGTTGGGAATCCTATCGTGATGACCCTAGTCCAAATTATGACGTACCACACTTCATGAGAGATTGTGACTATGCTCCTTGGAGAGAGATGGATTCACCATCTCGATCCTACAGGGAGTACAGGTGTTCTTTATATAGTGGTCGAAATGGACATTGGAGTGATTGTCGAAATTCCCCCTCCCCCTATTATACTAACCGAATTACTAGTTCTTCTTATGAGATTGTAGGTCTTATGATGATAAGAAGGAGAGGCAACAAACTAAACCCATTGGTCTTGGAGCAATGCTTCAAACTATTTTGGATCGGGTTAACTATAACTGGGGAGAATGCACAAGACTTGTATCAATCCTACGCGGTGTTTGAAGAGGCAAATATCAAGGCAAGAGAATTGGGAAAGGATATAATTCTTGAAAACCATACAACCATTCCCATTTCCCAAGAGTAGGTTTGTCAAGAAGATAAACCAAGCAATGATGATGAGCTTGGTTGTAAAGACTCCTCGGTGGCTTCCCAATCGTTCAAATCATATGATGAAGAAGAGGAAAAAATAAAAGAAATGGTGCTAGAGTCAAAAGAAGAATCAATGCAAACCTTTTATGATGACTCTAGTTCATTTCAGGGTGAAGGTGCCTTGGATGAGATTAACCCAGAACTAAGAGTTGGACCTCATGCAAACTACTTTTCAACATTATGCTTAGTGGATGTGATGAGAATCTATCCACCAAGACAAATTATGGATGACATTCCAAAGGATCATATGGAAATCCCTCCATCAATGGCCAAGGAACTCAACGCCCGGTGTGCAACTAGTGGCCTATTTATAAAATCACTTTTACCTAAGGATCCAAACCAAAAGTTTGATGTGAAGTTGGGTAAAAGTTTTAAATATTCAAAATGGTGAGATTAAAGCTTGCTCGCTATGTCCTCACCTTTTCCAAGTTTCATCTTGGAAGATCTGAATTTTCTGTCCCTATGCAGCACATTGCATATTGAACGAAAGTTGGGATGGAGATTCAGCTCTTCTAAGTAGAGACACCAAAGGAAATGGTAAAGGTGTCGTTCTAAGTAGTTAAACTAAATGCTCGATGGGAGCCAACCTATCATGCCATGAAAAGTGGCACATATCCTTTTTATTTATGCACGATAGAATAGATTTTGTTCTTACATTTCTTCATGCATAATCATGAAATGCTAGCACTAGGAGGAATGTTGAATGAACTTGAAAAAGGGAAATACGTGAAATTGGCAAGTTTAGACTGAACAGGAAGTGCAAGAGACCCAATTTTTCATCTCAGTTACTGCGATCATGGTCTATGCGACCACCATCGTGGAGGCCACGTGATCGCGATTGCAGTACTAAGATCACGGTCACAGTCAAATCAATTTAAATGACCATCCGAATGCCACTTTCCCTCACTCCCCTATTTTAATTTCTCTCAAAATGCTCTTTAATTTTTAGCATTACATTACATATCCAAGCATCAATTCATCGTGTGCATTATCTAATTTGGTAAGTTGTCTCAACTCCATTGATTTGGATAATTATATATTTAAAACTTGTAGTTTAGGAGAGACCTGAAATGATGTTTTCATCACTAAATGTGTTCTTACTTTTGACTATTATTGTGGTTAGCTATTGTAGTTGGTGTACACACT